>NW_026775448.1:0-300000 GCF_963259705.1 Myotis daubentonii
AAATGACGAAAATACTGGTAATGTTTACAAGTACGGGTACTTCTGGAGGTGTTTTCACGGGACTGTGCTTTCAAATATTAAGAGTTCATGTTTACAGAGCTCAGAATTGGTGTCTAAAGCCTTTGAATCACGAGAATAGTTTTTATGTTTACAATTTAGGAGGATTTGCTTTGTCGTTTCTTTGTGTTAATCAGTTAAAATGGTGGCGGTTCCAGTAAACACTTCTAAGCAAACTGTCTAATTGTGGTAAAACTGTTAAAATACACAATGAGAGTTCCCAGAAATGATAAAGAACGTGTAATAAACATCTCAAGTACACGTAAATAGATTTTTACTACATTTACTGTCGAATTCAATCACGGAGGTTTCGAGTGGAAAGCTGTGAAATGACGAAAATACTGGTAATGTTTACAAGTCCGGGTACTTCGGGTGGCGTTTTCACGGGACTGGGCTTTCAATTATTAAGAGTTCATGTTTACAGAGCTCAGATTTGGTGTCTAAAGCCTTGGAATGACGAGAATATTTTTTATGTTTACAATTTAGGAGGATTTGCTTTGTCGTTTCTTTGTGTTAATCAGTTAAAATGGTGGCGGTTCCAGTAAACACTTCTAAGCAAACTGTCTAATTGTGGTAAAACTGTTAAAATACACAATGATAGTTCCCAGAAATGATTAAGAACGTGTAATAAACACCTCAAGTACACGTAAATAGATTCTTACTACATTTACTGTCGAATTCAATCACGGAGGTTTCGAGTGGAAAGCTGTGAAATGACGAAAATACTGGTAATGTTTACAAGTACGGGTACTTCTGGAGGCGTTTTCACGGGACTGTGCTTTCAAACATTAAGAGTTCATGTTTACAGAGCTCAGAATTGGTGTCTAAAGCCGTTGAATCACGAGAATAGTTTTTATGTTTACAATTTAGGAGGATTGGCGTTGGCGTTTTTTTGTGTGAATCAGTTAAAATGGTGGCGGTTCCAGTAAACAGTTCTACGCAAACTCTCTAATTGTGGTAAAACTGTTAAAATACACAATGAGAGTTCACAGAAATGATTAAGAACGTGTAATAAACACCTCAAGTACACGTAAATAGATTCTTACTACATTTACTGTCGAATTCAATCACGGAGGTTTCGAGTGGAAAGCTGTGAAATGACGAAAATACTGGTAATGTTTACAAGTACGGGTACTTCTGGAGGCGTTTTCACGGGACTGTGCTTTCAAATATTAAGAGTTCATGTTTACAGAGCTCAGAATTGGTGTCTAAAGCCTTTGAATCACGAGAATAGTTTTTATGTTTACAATTTAGGAGGATTGGCGTTGGCGTTTTTTTGTGTGAATCAGTTAAAATGGTGGCGGTTCCAGTAAACAGTTCTAAGCAAACTCTCTAATTGTGGTAAAACGGTTAAAATACACAATGAGAGTTCACAGAAATGATTAAGAACGTGTAATAAACACCTCAAGTACACGTAAATAGATTCTTACTACCTTTACTGTCGAATTCAATCACGGAGGTTTCCCGTGGAAAGCTGTGAAATGACGAAAATACTGGTAATGTTTACAAGTCCGGGTACTTCTTGTGGCGTTTTCACGGGACTGTGCTTTCAATTATTACGAGTTCATGTTTACAGAGCTCAGAATTGGTGTCTAAAGCCTTGGAATGAGGAGAATATTGTTTATGCTTACAATTTAGGAGGATTGGCTTCGGCGCTTTTTTGTGCGTATCATTTAAAATGGTGACGGTTCCAGGAAATACTTCTAAGCAAACTGTCCAATTGTGGTAAAACTGTTAAAATACACAATGAGAGTTCCCAGAAATGATTAAGAACGTGTAATAAACCCCTCAAGTACACGTAAATAGATTTTTACTACATTTACTGTCGAATTCAATCACGGAGGTTTCGAGTGGAAAGCTGTGAAATGACGAAAATACTGGTAATGTTTACAAGTACGGGTACTTCTGGAGGTGTTTTCACGGGACTGTGCTTTCAAATATTAAGAGTTCATGTTTACAGAGCTCAGAATTGGTGTCTAAAGCCTTTGAATCACGAGAAGAGTTTTTATGTTTACAATTTAGGAGGATTGGCGTTGGCGTTTTTTTTTTGTGAATCAGTTAAAATGGTGGCGGTTCCAGTAAACAGTTCTAAGCAAACTCTCTAATTGTGGTAAAACTGTTAAAATACACAATGAGAGTTCACAGAAATGATTAAGAACGTTTAATAAACACCTCAAGTACACGTAAATATATTCTTACTACCTTTACTGTCGAATTCAATCACGGAGGTTTCCCGTGGAAAGCTGTGAAATGACGAAAATACTGGTAATGTTTACAAGTCCGGGTACTTCTGGTGGCGTTTTCACGGGACTGTGCTTTCAATTATTACGAGTTCATGTTTACAGAGCTCAGAATTGGTGTCTAAAGCCTTGGAATGAGGAGAATATTGTTTATGCTTACAATTTAGGAGGATTGGCTTCGGCGCTTTTTTGTGCGTATCATTTAAAATGGTGACGGTTCCAGGAAATACTTCTAAGCAAACTGTCCAATTGTGGTAAAACTGTTAAAATACACAATGAGAGTTCCCAGAAATGATTAAGAACGTGTAATAAACCCCTCAAGTACACGTAAATAGATTTTTACTACATTTACTGTCGAATTCAATCACGGAGGTTTCGAGTGGAAAGCTGTGAAATGACGAAAATACTGGTAATGTTTACAAGTACGGGTACTTCTGGAGGTGTTTTCACGGGACTGTGCTTTCAAATATTAAGAGTTCATGTTTACAGAGCTCAGAATTGGTGTCTAAAGCCTTTGAATCACGAGAATAGTTTTTATGTTTACAATTTAGGAGGATTTGCTTTGTCGTTTCTTTGTGTTAATCAGTTAAAATGGTGGCGGTTCCAGTAAACACTTCTAAGCAAACTGTCTAATTGTGGTAAAACTGTTAAAATACACAATGAGAGTTCCCAGAAATGATAAAGAACGTGTAGTAAACATCTCAAGTACACGTAAATAGATTTTTACTACATTTACTGTCGAATTCAATCACGGAGGTTTCGAGTGGAAAGCTGTGAAATGACGAAAATACTGGTAATGTTTACAAGTCCGGGTACTTCGGGTGGCGTTTTCACGGGACTGGGCTTTCAATTATTAAGAGTTCATGTTTACAGAGCTCAGATTTGGTGTCTAAAGCCTTGGAATGACGAGAATAGTTTTTATGTTTACAATTTAGGAGGATTTGCTTTGTTGTTTCTTTGTGTTAATCAGTTAAAATGGTGGCGGTTCCAGTAAACACTTCTAAGCAAACTGTCTAATTGTGGTAAAACTGTTAAAATACACAATGATAGTTCCCAGAAATGATTAAGAACGTGTAATAAACATCTCAAGTACACGTAAATAGATTTTTACTACATTTACTGTCGAATTCAATCACGGAGGTTTCCAGTGGAAAGCTGTGAAATGACGAAAATACTGGTAATGTTTACAAGTACGGGTACTTCTGGAGGCGTTTTCACGGGACTGTGCTTTCAAATATTAAGAGTTCATGTTTACAGAGCTCAGAATTGGTGTCTAAAGCCTTTGAATCACGAAAATAGTTTTTATGTTTACAATTTAGGAGGATTGGCTTTGGCGTTTTTTTTGTGTGAATCAGTTAAAATGGTTGCGGTTCCAGTAAACAGTTCTAAGCAAACTCTCTAATTGTGGTAAAACTGTTAAAATACACAATGAGAGTTCCCAGAAATGATTAAGAACGTGTAATAAACCCCTCAAGTACACGTAAATAGATTTTTACTACCTTTAGTGTCGAATTCAATCACGGAGGTTTCGAGTGGAATGCTGTGAAATGACGAAATTCTGGTAATGTTTACAAGTCCGGGTACTTCGGGTGGCGTTTTCACGGGACTGTGCTTTCAATTATTACGAGTTCATGTTTACAGAGCTCAGAATTGGTGTCTAAAGCCTTGGAATGACGAGAATAGTTTTTATGTTTACAATTTTGGAGGATTGACTTTGGCTTTTTTTTGTGTGAATCAGTTAAAATGGTGGCGGTTCCAGTAAATACTTCTAAGCAAACTGTATAATTGTGGTAAAACTGTTAAAATACACAATGAGAGTTCCCAGAAATGATTAAGAACGTTTAATAAACACCTCAAGTACACGTAAATAGATTCTTACTACATTTACTGTCGAATTCAATCACGGAGGTTTCGAGTGGAAAGCTGTGAAATGACGAAAATACGGGTAATGTTTACAAGTACGGGTACTTCTGGAGGCGTTTTCACGGGACTGTGCTTTCAATTATTACGAGTTCATGTTTACAGAGCTCAGAATTGGTGTCTAAAGCCTTGGAATGAGGAGAATATTGTTTATGCTTACAATTTAGGAGGATTGGCTTCGGCGCTTTTTTGTGCGTATCATTTAAAATGGTGACGGTTCCAGGAAATACTTCTAAGCAAACTGTCCAATTGTGGTAAAACTGTTAAAATACACAATGAGAGTTCCCAGAAATGATTAAGAACGTGTAATAAACCCCTCAAGTACACGTAAATAGATTTTTACTACATTTACTGTCGAATTCAATCACGGAGGTTTCGAGTGGAAAGCTGTGAAATGACGAAAATACTGGTAATGTTTACAAGTACGGGTACTTCTGGAGGTGTTTTCACGGGACTGTGCTTTCAAATATTAAGAGTTCATGTTTACAGAGCTCAGAATTGGTGTCTAAAGCCTTTGAATCACGAGAATAGTTTTTATGTTTACAATTTAGGAGGATTGGCTTCGGCGCTTTTTTGTGCGTATCATTTAAAATGGTGACGGTTCCAGGAAATACTTCTAAGCAAACTGTCCAATTGTGGTAAAACTGTTAAAATACACAATGAGAGTTCCCAGAAATGATTAAGAACGTGTAATAAACCCCTCAAGTACACGTAAATAGATTCTTACTACATTTACTGTCGAATTCAATCACGGAGGTTTCGAGTGGAATGCTGTGAAATGACGAAATTCCGGTAATGTTTACAAGTCCGGGTACTTCGGGTGGCGTTTTCACGGGACTGTGCTTTCAATTATTACGAGTTCATGTTTACAGAGCTCAGAATTGGTGTCTAAAGCCTTGGAATGACGAGAATAGTTTTTATGTTTACAATTTAGGAGGATTGGCTTTTGCTTTTTTTTGTGTGAATCATTTAAAATGGTGGCGGTTCCAGTAAACAGTTCTAAGCAAACTCTCTAATTGTGGTAAAACTGTTGAAATACACAATGAGAGTTCACAGAAATGATTAAGAACGTGTAATAAACACCTCAAGTACACGTAAATAGATTCTTACTACCTTTACTGTCGAATTCAATCACGGAGGTTTCCAGTGGAAAGCTGTGAAATGACGAAAATACTGGTAATGTTTACAAGTACGGGTACTTCTGGTGGCAATTTCACGGGACTGTGCTTTCAATTATTACGAGTTCATGTTTGCAGAGCTCAGAATTGGTGTCTAAAGCCTTGGAATGAGGAGAATATTGTTTATGTTTACAATTTAGGAAGATTGGCTTTGGCTTTTTTTGTGTGTGAATCAGTTAAAATGGTGGCGGTTCCAGTAAATACTTCTAAGCAAACTGTCTAATTGTGGTAAAACTGTTAAAATACACAATGAGAGTTCCCAGAAATGATTAAGAACGTGTAATAAACATCTCAAGTACACGTAAATAGATTCTTACTACATTTACTGTCGAATTCAATCACGGAGGTTTCGAGTGGAAAGCTGTGAAATGACGAAAATACTGGTAATGTTTACAAGTACGGGTACTTCTGGAGGTGTTTTCACGGGACTGTGCTTTCAAATATTAAGAGTTCATGTTTACAGAGCTCAGAATTGGTGTCTAAAGCCTTTGAATCACGAGAATAGTTTTTATGTTTACAATTTAGGAGGATTTGCTTTGTCGTTTCTTTGTGTTAATCAGTTAAAATGGTGGCGGTTCCAGTAAACACTTCTAAGCAAACTGTCTAATTGTGGTAAAACTGTTAAAATACACAATGAGAGTTCCCAGAAATGATAAAGAACGTGTAATAAACATCTCAAGTACACGTAAATAGATTTTTACTACATTTACTGTCGAATTCAATCACGGAGGTTTCGAGTGGAAAGCTGTGAAATGACGAAAATACTGGTAATGTTTACAAGTCCGGGTACTTCGGGTGGCGTTTTCACGGGACTGGGCTTTCAATTATTAAGAGTTCATGTTTACAGAGCTCAGATTTGGTGTCTAAAGCCTTGGAATGACGAGAATATTTTTTATGTTTACAATTTAGGAGGATTTGCTTTGTCGTTTCTTTGTGTTAATCAGTTAAAATGGTGGCGGTTCCAGTAAACACTTCTAAGCAAACTGTCTAATTGTGGTAAAACTGTTAAAATACACAATGATAGTTCCCAGAAATGATTAAGAACGTGTAATAAACACCTCAAGTACACGTAAATAGATTCTTACTACATTTACTGTCGAATTCAATCACGGAGGTTTCGAGTGGAAAGCTGTGAAATGACGAAAATACTGGTAATGTTTACAAGTACGGGTACTTCTGGAGGCGTTTTCACGGGACTGTGCTTTCAAATATTAAGAGTTCATGTTTACAGAGCTCAGAATTGGTGTCTAAAGCCGTTGAATCACGAGAATAGTTTTTATGTTTACAATTTAGGAGGATTGGCGTTGGCGTTTTTTTGTGTGAATCAGTTAAAATGGTGGCGGTTCCAGTAAACAGTTCTACGCAAACTCTCTAATTGTGGTAAAACTGTTAAAATACACAATGAGAGTTCACAGAAATGATTAAGAACGTGTAATAAACACCTCAAGTACACGTAAATAGATTCTTACTACATTTACTGTCGAATTCAATCACGGAGGTTTCGAGTGGAAAGCTGTGAAATGACGAAAATACTGGTAATGTTTACAAGTACGGGTACTTCTGGAGGCGTTTTCACGGGACTGTGCTTTCAAATATTAAGAGTTCATGTTTACAGAGCTCAGAATTGGTGTCTAAAGCCTTTGAATCACGAGAATAGTTTTTATGTTTACAATTTAGGAGGATTGGCGTTGGCGTTTTTTTGTGTGAATCAGTTAAAATGGTGGCGGTTCCAGTAAACAGTTCTAAGCAAACTCTCTAATTGTGGTAAAACGGTTAAAATACACAATGAGAGTTCACAGAAATGATTAAGAACGTGTAATAAACACCTCAAGTACACGTAAATAGATTCTTACTACCTTTACTGTCGAATTCAATCACGGAGGTTTCCCGTGGAAAGCTGTGAAATGACGAAAATACTGGTAATGTTTACAAGTCCGGGTACTTCTTGTGGCGTTTTCACGGGACTGTGCTTTCAATTATTACGAGTTCATGTTTACAGAGCTCAGAATTGGTGTCTAAAGCCTTGGAATGAGGAGAATATTGTTTATGCTTACAATTTAGGAGGATTGGCTTCGGCGCTTTTTTGTGCGTATCATTTAAAATGGTGACGGTTCCAGGAAATACTTCTAAGCAAACTGTCCAATTGTGGTAAAACTGTTAAAATACACAATGAGAGTTCCCAGAAATGATTAAGAACGTGTAATAAACCCCTCAAGTACACGTAAATAGATTTTTACTACATTTACTGTCGAATTCAATCACGGAGGTTTCGAGTGGAAAGCTGTGAAATGACGAAAATACTGGTAATGTTTACAAGTACGGGTACTTCTGGAGGTGTTTTCACGGGACTGTGCTTTCAAATATTAAGAGTTCATGTTTACAGAGCTCAGAATTGGTGTCTAAAGCCTTTGAATCACGAGAAGAGTTTTTATGTTTACAATTTAGGAGGATTGGCGTTGGCGTTTTTTTTTTGTGAATCAGTTAAAATGGTGGCGGTTCCAGTAAACAGTTCTAAGCAAACTCTCTAATTGTGGTAAAACTGTTAAAATACACAATGAGAGTTCACAGAAATGATTAAGAACGTTTAATAAACACCTCAAGTACACGTAAATATATTCTTACTACCTTTACTGTCGAATTCAATCACGGAGGTTTCCCGTGGAAAGCTGTGAAATGACGAAAATACTGGTAATGTTTACAAGTCCGGGTACTTCTGGTGGCGTTTTCACGGGACTGTGCTTTCAATTATTACGAGTTCATGTTTACAGAGCTCAGAATTGGTGTCTAAAGCCTTGGAATGAGGAGAATATTGTTTATGCTTACAATTTAGGAGGATTGGCTTCGGCGCTTTTTTGTGCGTATCATTTAAAATGGTGACGGTTCCAGGAAATACTTCTAAGCAAACTGTCCAATTGTGGTAAAACTGTTAAAATACACAATGAGAGTTCCCAGAAATGATTAAGAACGTGTAATAAACCCCTCAAGTACACGTAAATAGATTTTTACTACATTTACTGTCGAATTCAATCACGGAGGTTTCGAGTGGAAAGCTGTGAAATGACGAAAATACTGGTAATGTTTACAAGTACGGGTACTTCTGGAGGTGTTTTCACGGGACTGTGCTTTCAAATATTAAGAGTTCATGTTTACAGAGCTCAGAATTGGTGTCTAAAGCCTTTGAATCACGAGAATAGTTTTTATGTTTACAATTTAGGAGGATTTGCTTTGTCGTTTCTTTGTGTTAATCAGTTAAAATGGTGGCGGTTCCAGTAAACACTTCTAAGCAAACTGTCTAATTGTGGTAAAACTGTTAAAATACACAATGAGAGTTCCCAGAAATGATAAAGAACGTGTAGTAAACATCTCAAGTACACGTAAATAGATTTTTACTACATTTACTGTCGAATTCAATCACGGAGGTTTCGAGTGGAAAGCTGTGAAATGACGAAAATACTGGTAATGTTTACAAGTCCGGGTACTTCGGGTGGCGTTTTCACGGGACTGGGCTTTCAATTATTAAGAGTTCATGTTTACAGAGCTCAGATTTGGTGTCTAAAGCCTTGGAATGACGAGAATAGTTTTTATGTTTACAATTTAGGAGGATTTGCTTTGTTGTTTCTTTGTGTTAATCAGTTAAAATGGTGGCGGTTCCAGTAAACACTTCTAAGCAAACTGTCTAATTGTGGTAAAACTGTTAAAATACACAATGATAGTTCCCAGAAATGATTAAGAACGTGTAATAAACATCTCAAGTACACGTAAATAGATTTTTACTACATTTACTGTCGAATTCAATCACGGAGGTTTCCAGTGGAAAGCTGTGAAATGACGAAAATACTGGTAATGTTTACAAGTACGGGTACTTCTGGAGGCGTTTTCACGGGACTGTGCTTTCAAATATTAAGAGTTCATGTTTACAGAGCTCAGAATTGGTGTCTAAAGCCTTTGAATCACGAAAATAGTTTTTATGTTTACAATTTAGGAGGATTGGCTTTGGCGTTTTTTTTGTGTGAATCAGTTAAAATGGTTGCGGTTCCAGTAAACAGTTCTAAGCAAACTCTCTAATTGTGGTAAAACTGTTAAAATACACAATGAGAGTTCCCAGAAATGATTAAGAACGTGTAATAAACCCCTCAAGTACACGTAAATAGATTTTTACTACCTTTAGTGTCGAATTCAATCACGGAGGTTTCGAGTGGAATGCTGTGAAATGACGAAATTCTGGTAATGTTTACAAGTCCGGGTACTTCGGGTGGCGTTTTCACGGGACTGTGCTTTCAATTATTACGAGTTCATGTTTACAGAGCTCAGAATTGGTGTCTAAAGCCTTGGAATGACGAGAATAGTTTTTATGTTTACAATTTTGGAGGATTGACTTTGGCTTTTTTTTGTGTGAATCAGTTAAAATGGTGGCGGTTCCAGTAAATACTTCTAAGCAAACTGTATAATTGTGGTAAAACTGTTAAAATACACAATGAGAGTTCCCAGAAATGATTAAGAACGTTTAATAAACACCTCAAGTACACGTAAATAGATTCTTACTACATTTACTGTCGAATTCAAACACGGAGGTTTCGAGTGGAAAGCTGTGAAATGACGAAAATACGGGTAATGTTTACAAGTACGGGTACTTCTGGAGGCGTTTTCACGGGACTGTGCTTTCAATTATTACGAGTTCATGTTTACAGAGCTCAGAATTGGTGTCTAAAGCCTTGGAATGAGGAGAATATTGTTTATGCTTACAATTTAGGAGGATTGGCTTCGGCGCTTTTTTGTGCGTATCATTTAAAATGGTGACGGTTCCAGGAAATACTTCTAAGCAAACTGTCCAATTGTGGTAAAACTGTTAAAATACACAATGAGAGTTCCCAGAAATGATTAAGAACGTGTAATAAACCCCTCAAGTACACGTAAATAGATTTTTACTACATTTACTGTCGAATTCAATCACGGAGGTTTCGAGTGGAAAGCTGTGAAATGACGAAAATACTGGTAATGTTTACAAGTACGGGTACTTCTGGAGGTGTTTTCACGGGACTGTGCTTTCAAATATTAAGAGTTCATGTTTACAGAGCTCAGAATTGGTGTCTAAAGCCTTTGAATCACGAGAATAGTTTTTATGTTTACAATTTAGGAGGATTGGCTTCGGCGCTTTTTTGTGCGTATCATTTAAAATGGTGACGGTTCCAGGAAATACTTCTAAGCAAACTGTCCAATTGTGGTAAAACTGTTAAAATACACAATGAGAGTTCCCAGAAATGATTAAGAACGTGTAATAAACCCCTCAAGTACACGTAAATAGATTCTTACTACATTTACTGTCGAATTCAATCACGGAGGTTTCGAGTGGAATGCTGTGAAATGACGAAATTCCGGTAATGTTTACAAGTCCGGGTACTTCGGGTGGCGTTTTCACGGGACTGTGCTTTCAATTATTACGAGTTCATGTTTACAGAGCTCAGAATTGGTGTCTAAAGCCTTGGAATGACGAGAATAGTTTTTATGTTTACAATTTAGGAGGATTGGCTTTTGCTTTTTTTTGTGTGAATCATTTAAAATGGTGGCGGTTCCAGTAAACAGTTCTAAGCAAACTCTCTAATTGTGGTAAAACTGTTGAAATACACAATGAGAGTTCACAGAAATGATTAAGAACGTGTAATAAACACCTCAAGTACACGTAAATAGATTCTTACTACCTTTACTGTCGAATTCAATCACGGAGGTTTCCAGTGGAAAGCTGTGAAATGACGAAAATACTGGTAATGTTTACAAGTACGGGTACTTCTGGTGGCAATTTCACGGGACTGTGCTTTCAATTATTACGAGTTCATGTTTGCAGAGCTCAGAATTGGTGTCTAAAGCCTTGGAATGAGGAGAATATTGTTTATGTTTACAATTTAGGAAGATTGGCTTTGGCTTTTTTTGTGTGTGAATCAGTTAAAATGGTGGCGGTTCCAGTAAATACTTCTAAGCAAACTGTCTAATTGTGGTAAAACTGTTAAAATACACAATGAGAGTTCCCAGAAATGATTAAGAACGTGTAATAAACATCTCAAGTACACGTAAATAGATTCTTACTACATTTACTGTCGAATTCAATCACGGAGGTTTCGAGTGGAATGCTGTGAAATGACGAAATTCCGGTAATGTTTACAAGTCCGGGTACTTCGGGTGGCGTTTTCACGGGACTGTGCTTTCAATTATTACGAGTTCATGTTTACAGAGCTCATAATTGGTGTCTAAAGCCTTGGAATGAGGAGAATATTGTTTATGCTTACAATTTAGGAGGATTGGCTTCGGCGCTTTTTTGTGCGTATCATTTAAAATGGTGACGGTTCCAGGAAATACTTCTAAGCAAACTGTCCAATTGTGGTAAAACTGTTAAAATACACAATGAGAGTTCCCAGAAATGATTAAGAACGTGTAATAAACCCCTCAAGTACACGTAAATAGATTTTTACTACATTTACTGTCGAATTCAATCACGGAGGTTTCGAGTGGAAAGCTGTGAAATGACGAAAATACTGGTAATGTTTACAAGTACGGGTACTTCTGGAGGTGTTTTCACGGGACTGTGCTTTCAAATATTAAGAGTTCATGTTTACAGAGCTCAGAATTGGTGTCTAAAGCCTTTGAATCACGAGAATAGTTTTTATGTTTACAATTTAGGAGGATTTGCTTTGTCGTTTCTTTGTGTTAATCAGTTAAAATGGTGGCGGTTCCAGTAAACACTTCTAAGCAAACTGTCTAATTGTGGTAAAACTGTTAAAATACACAATGAGAGTTCCCAGAAATGATAAAGAACGTGTAGTAAACATCTCAAGTACACGTAAATAGATTTTTACTACATTTACTGTCGAATTCAATCACGGAGGTTTCGAGTGGAAAGCTGTGAAATGACGAAAATACTGGTAATGTTTACAAGTCCGGGTACTTCGGGTGGCGTTTTCACGGGACTGGGCTTTCAATTATTAAGAGTTCATGTTTACAGAGCTCAGATTTGGTGTCTAAAGCCTTGGAATGACGAGAATAGTTTTTATGTTTACAATTTAGGAGGATTTGCTTTGTTGTTTCTTTGTGTTAATCAGTTAAAATGGTGGCGGTTCCAGTAAACACTTCTAAGCAAACTGTCTAATTGTGGTAAAACTGTTAAAATACACAATGATAGTTCCCAGAAATGATTAAGAACGTGTAATAAACATCTCAAGTACACGTAAATAGATTTTTACTACATTTACTGTCGAATTCAATCACGGAGGTTTCCAGTGGAAAGCTGTGAAATGACGAAAATACTGGTAATGTTTACAAGTACGGGTACTTCTGGAGGCGTTTTCACGGGACTGTGCTTTCAAATATTAAGAGTTCATGTTTACAGAGCTCAGAATTGGTGTCTAAAGCCTTTGAATCACGAAAATAGTTTTTATGTTTACAATTTAGGAGGATTGGCTTTGGCGTTTTTTTTGTGTGAATCAGTTAAAATGGTTGCGGTTCCAGTAAACAGTTCTAAGCAAACTCTCTAATTGTGGTAAAACTGTTAAAATACACAATGAGAGTTCCCAGAAATGATTAAGAACGTGTAATAAACCCCTCAAGTACACGTAAATAGATTTTTACTACCTTTAGTGTCGAATTCAATCACGGAGGTTTCGAGTGGAATGCTGTGAAATGACGAAATTCTGGTAATGTTTACAAGTCCGGGTACTTCGGGTGGCGTTTTCACGGGACTGTGCTTTCAATTATTACGAGTTCATGTTTACAGAGCTCAGAATTGGTGTCTAAAGCCTTGGAATGACGAGAATAGTTTTTATGTTTACAATTTTGGAGGATTGACTTTGGCTTTTTTTTGTGTGAATCAGTTAAAATGGTGGCGGTTCCAGTAAATACTTCTAAGCAAACTGTATAATTGTGGTAAAACTGTTAAAATACACAATGAGAGTTCCCAGAAATGATTAAGAACGTTTAATAAACACCTCAAGTACACGTAAATAGATTCTTACTACATTTACTGTCGAATTCAATCACGGAGGTTTCGAGTGGAAAGCTGTGAAATGACGAAAATACGGGTAATGTTTACAAGTACGGGTACTTCTGGAGGCGTTTTCACGGGACTGTGCTTTCAATTATTACGAGTTCATGTTTACAGAGCTCTGAATTGGTGTCTAAAGCCTTGGAATGAGGAGAATATTGTTTATGCTTACAATTTAGGAGGATTGGCTTCGGCGCTTTTTTGTGCGTATCATTTAAAATGGTGACGGTTCCAGGAAATACTTCTAAGCAAACTGTCCAATTGTGGTAAAACTGTTAAAATACACAATGAGAGTTCCCAGAAATGATTAAGAACGTGTAATAAACCCCTCAAGTACACGTAAATAGATTTTTACTACATTTACTGTCGAATTCAATCACGGAGGTTTCGAGTGGAAAGCTGTGAAATGACGAAAATACTGGTAATGTTTACAAGTACGGGTACTTCTGGAGGTGTTTTCACGGGACTGTGCTTTCAAATATTAAGAGTTCATGTTTACAGAGCTCAGAATTGGTGTCTAAAGCCTTTGAATCACGAGAATAGTTTTTATGTTTACAATTTAGGAGGATTGGCTTCGGCGCTTTTTTGTGCGTATCATTTAAAATGGTGACGGTTCCAGGAAATACTTCTAAGCAAACTGTCCAATTGTGGTAAAACTGTTAAAATACACAATGAGAGTTCCCAGAAATGATTAAGAACGTGTAATAAACCCCTCAAGTACACGTAAATAGATTCTTACTACATTTACTGTCGAATTCAATCACGGAGGTTTCGAGTGGAATGCTGTGAAATGACGAAATTCCGGTAATGTTTACAAGTCCGGGTACTTCGGGTGGCGTTTTCACGGGACTGTGCTTTCAATTATTACGAGTTCATGTTTACAGAGCTCAGAATTGGTGTCTAAAGCCTTGGAATGACGAGAATAGTTTTTATGTTTACAATTTAGGAGGATTGGCTTTTGCTTTTTTTTGTGTGAATCATTTAAAATGGTGGCGGTTCCAGTAAACAGTTCTAAGCAAACTCTCTAATTGTGGTAAAACTGTTGAAATACACAATGAGAGTTCACAGAAATGATTAAGAACGTGTAATAAACACCTCAAGTACACGTAAATAGATTCTTACTACCTTTACTGTCGAATTCAATCACGGAGTTTTCCAGTGGAAAGCTGTGAAATGACGAAAATACTGGTAATGTTTACAAGTACGGGTACTTCTGGTGGCAATTTCACGGGACTGTGCTTTCAATTATTACGAGTTCATGTTTGCAGAGCTCAGAATTGGTGTCTAAAGCCTTGGAATGAGGAGAATATTGTTTATGTTTACAATTTAGGAAGATTGGCTTTGGCTTTTTTTTTGTGTGAATCAGTTAAAATGGTGGCGGTTCCAGTAAATACTTCTAAGCAAACTGTCTAATTGTGGTAAAACTGTTAAAATACACAATGAGAGTTCCCAGAAATGATTAAGAACGTGTAATAAACATCTCAAGTACACGTAAATAGATTCTTACTACATTTACTGTCGAATTCAATCACGGAGGTTTCGAGTGGAATGCTGTGAAATGACGAAATTCCGGTAATGTTTACAAGTCCGGGTACTTCGGGTGGCGTTTTCACGGGACTGTGCTTTCAATTATTACGAGTTCATGTTTACAGAGCTCATAATTGGTGTCTAAAGCCTTGGAATGAGGAGAATATTGTTTATGCTTACAATTTAGGAGGATTGGCTTCGGCGCTTTTTTGTGCGTATCATTTAAAATGGTGACGGTTCCAGGAAATACTTCTAAGCAAACTGTCCAATTGTGGTAAAACTGTTAAAATACACAATGAGAGTTCCCAGAAATGATTAAGAACGTGTAATAAACCCCTCAAGTACACGTAAATAGATTTTTACTACATTTACTGTCGAATTCAATCACGGAGGTTTCGAGTGGAAAGCTGTGAAATGACGAAAATACTGGTAATGTTTACAAGTACGGGTACTTCTGGAGGTGTTTTCACGGGACTGTGCTTTCAAATATTAAGAGTTCATGTTTACAGAGCTCAGAATTGGTGTCTAAAGCCTTTGAATCACGAGAATAGTTTTTATGTTTACAATTTAGGAGGATTTGCTTTGTCGTTTCTTTGTGTTAATCAGTTAAAATGGTGGCGGTTCCAGTAAACACTTCTAAGCAAACTGTCTAATTGTGGTAAAACTGTTAAAATACACAATGAGAGTTCCCAGAAATGATAAAGAACGTGTAATAAACATCTCAAGTACACGTAAATAGATTTTTACTACATTTACTGTCGAATTCAATCACCGAGGTTTCGAGTGGAAAGCTGTGAAATGACGAAAATACTGGTAATGTTTACAAGTCCGGGTACTTCGGGTGGCGTTTTCACGGGACTGGGCTTTCAATTATTAAGAGTTCATGTTTACAGAGCTCAGATTTGGTGTCTAAAGCCTTGGAATGACGAGAATAGTTTTTATGTTTACAATTTAGGAGGATTTGCTTTGTTGTTTCTTTGTGTTAATCAGTTAAAATGGTGGCGGTTCCAGTAAACACTTCTAAGCAAACTGTCTAATTGTGGTAAAACTGTTAAAATACACAATGATAGTTCCCAGAAATGATTAAGAACGTGTAATAAACATCTCAAGTACACGTAAATAGATTTTTACTACATTTACTGTCGAATTCAATCACGGAGGTTTCCAGTGGAAAGCTGTGAAATGACGAAAATACTGGTAATGTTTACAAGTACGGGTACTTCTGGAGGCGTTTTCACGGGACTGTGCTTTCAAATATTAAGAGTTCATGTTTACAGAGCTCAGAATTGGTGTCTAAAGCCTTTGAATCACGAAAATAGTTTTTATGTTTACAATTTAGGAGGATTGGCTTTGGCGTTTTTTTTGTGTGAATCAGTTAAAATGGTTGCGGTTCCAGTAAACAGTTCTAAGCAAACTCTCTAATTGTGGTAAAACTGTTAAAATACACAATGAGAGTTCCCAGAAATGATTAAGAACGTGTAATAAACCCCTCAAGTACACGTAAATAGATTTTTACTACCTTTAGTGTCGAATTCAATCACGGAGGTTTCGAGTGGAATGCTGTGAAATGACGAAATTCTGGTAATGTTTACAAGTCCGGGTACTTCGGGTGGCGTTTTCACGGGACTGTGCTTTCAATTATTACGAGTTCATGTTTACAGAGCTCAGAATTGGTGTCTAAAGCCTTGGAATGACGAGAATAGTTTTTATGTTTACAATTTTGGAGGATTGACTTTGGCTTTTTTTTGTGTGAATCAGTTAAAATGGTGGCGGTTCCAGTAAATACTTCTAAGCAAACTGTATAATTGTGGTAAAACTGTTAAAATACACAATGAGAGTTCCCAGAAATGATTAAGAACGTTTAATAAACACCTCAAGTACACGTAAATAGATTCTTACTACATTTACTGTCGAATTCAATCACGGAGGTTTCGAGTGGAAAGCTGTGAAATGACGAAAATACGGGTAATGTTTACAAGTACGGGTACTTCTGGAGGCGTTTTCACGGGACTGTGCTTTCAATTATTACGAGTTCATGTTTACAGAGCTCAGAATTGGTGTCTAAAGCCTTGGAATGAGGAGAATATTGTTTATGCTTACAATTTAGGAGGATTGGCTTCGGCGCTTTTTTGTGCGTATCATTTAAAATGGTGACGGTTCCAGGAAATACTTCTAAGCAAACTGTCCAATTGTGGTAAAACTGTTAAAATACACAATGAGAGTTCCCAGAAATGATTAAGAACGTGTAATAAACCCCTCAAGTACACGTAAATAGATTTTTACTACATTTACTGTCGAATTCAATCACGGAGGTTTCGAGTGGAAAGCTGTGAAATGACGAAAATACTGGTAATGTTTACAAGTACGGGTACTTCTGGAGGTGTTTTCACGGGACTGTGCTTTCAAATATTAAGAGTTCATGTTTACAGAGCTCAGAATTGGTGTCTAAAGCCTTTGAATCACGAGAATAGTTTTTATGTTTACAATTTAGGAGGATTGGCTTCGGCGCTTTTTTGTGCGTATCATTTAAAATGGTGACGGTTCCAGGAAATACTTCTAAGCAAACTGTCCAATTGTGGTAAAACTGTTAAAATACACAATGAGAGTTCCCAGAAATGATTAAGAACGTGTAATAAACCCCTCAAGTACACGTAAATAGATTCTTACTACATTTACTGTCGAATTCAATCACGGAGGTTTCGAGTGGAATGCTGTGAAATGACGAAATTCCGGTAATGTTTACAAGTCCGGGTACTTCGGGTGGCGTTTTCACGGGACTGTGCTTTCAATTATTACGAGTTCATGTTTACAGAGCTCAGAATTGGTGTCTAAAGCCTTGGAATGACGAGAATAGTTTTTATGTTTACAATTTAGGAGGATTGGCTTTTGCTTTTTTTTGTGTGAATCATTTAAAATGGTGGCGGTTCCAGTAAACAGTTCTAAGCAAACTCTCTAATTGTGGTAAAACTGTTGAAATACACAATGAGAGTTCACAGAAATGATTAAGAACGTGTAATAAACACCTCAAGTACACGTAAATAGATTCTTACTACCTTTACTGTCGAATTCAATCACGGAGGTTTCCAGTGGAAAGCTGTGAAATGACGAAAATACTGGTAATGTTTACAAGTACGGGTACTTCTGGTGGCAATTTCACGGGACTGTGCTTTCAATTATTACGAGTTCATGTTTGCAGAGCTCAGAATTGGTGTCTAAAGCCTTGGAATGAGGAGAATATTGTTTATGTTTACAATTTAGGAAGATTGGCTTTGGCTTTTTTTTTGTGTGAATCAGTTAAAATGGTGGCGGTTCCAGTAAATACTTCTAAGCAAACTGTCTAATTGTGGTAAAACTGTTAAAATACACAATGAGAGTTCCCAGAAATGATTAAGAACGTGTAATAAACATCTCAAGTACACGTAAATAGATTCTTACTACATTTACTGTCGAATTCAATCACGGAGGTTTCGAGTGGAATGCTGTGAAATGACGAAATTCCGGTAATGTTTACAAGTCCGGGTACTTCGGGTGGCGTTTTCACGGGACTGTGCTTTCAATTATTACGAGTTCATGTTTACAGAGCTCATAATTGGTGTCTAAAGCCTTGGAATGAGGAGAATATTGTTTATGCTTACAATTTAGGAGGATTGGCTTCGGCGCTTTTTTGTGCGTATCATTTAAAATGGTGACGGTTCCAGGAAATACTTCTAAGCAAACTGTCCAATTGTGGTAAAACTGTTAAAATACACAATGAGAGTTCCCAGAAATGATTAAGAACGTGTAATAAACCCCTCAAGTACACGTAAATAGATTTTTACTACATTTACTGTCGAATTCAATCACGGAGGTTTCGAGTGGAAAGCTGTGAAATGACGAAAATACTGGTAATGTTTACAAGTACGGGTACTTCTGGAGGTGTTTTCACGGGACTGTGCTTTCAAATATTAAGAGTTCATGTTTACAGAGCTCAGAATTGGTGTCTAAAGCCTTTGAATCACGAGAATAGTTTTTATGTTTACAATTTAGGAGGATTTGCTTTGTCGTTTCTTTGTGTTAATCAGTTAAAATGGTGGCGGTTCCAGTAAACACTTCTAAGCAAACTGTCTAATTGTGGTAAAACTGTTAAAATACACAATGAGAGTTCCCAGAAATGATAAAGAACGTGTAATAAACATCTCAAGTACACGTAAATAGATTTTTACTACATTTACTGTCGAATTCAATCACCGAGGTTTCGAGTGGAAAGCTGTGAAATGACGAAAATACTGGTAATGTTTACAAGTCCGGGTACTTCGGGTGGCGTTTTCACGGGACTGGGCTTTCAATTATTAAGAGTTCATGTTTACAGAGCTCAGATTTGGTGTCTAAAGCCTTGGAATGACGAGAATAGTTTTTATGTTTACAATTTAGGAGGATTTGCTTTGTCGTTTCTTTGTGTTAATCAGTTAAAATGGTGGCGGTTACAGTAAACACTTCTAAGCAAACTGTCTAATTGTGGTAAAACTGTTAAAATACACAATGATAGTTCCCAGAAATGATTAAGAACGTGTAATAAACACCTCAAGTACACGTAAATAGATTCTTACTACATTTACTGTCGAATTCAATCACGGAGGTTTCGAGTGGAAAGCTGTGAAATGACGAAAATACTGGTAATGTTTACAAGTACGGGTACTTCTGGAGGCGTTTTCACGGGACTGTGCTTTCAAATATTAAGAGTTCATGTTTACAGAGCTCAGAATTGGTGTCTAAAGCCTTGGAATGACGAGAATAGTTTTTAAGTTTACAATTTAGGAGGATTGGCTTTGGCTTTTTTTTGTGTGAATCAGTTAAAATGGTGGCGGTTCCAGTAAATACTTCTAAGCAAACTGTATAATTGTGGTAAAACTGTTAAAATACACAATGAGAGTTCCCAGAAATGATTAAGAACGTGTAATAAACCCCTCAAGTACACGTAAATAGATTTTTACTACATTTACTGTCGAATTCAATCACGGAGGTTTCGAGTGGAAAGCTGTGAAATGACGAAAATACTGGTAATGTTTACAAGTCCGGGTACTTCTGGTGGCGTTTTCACGGGACTGTGCTTTCAATTATTACGAGTTCATGTTTACAGAGCTCAGAATTGGTGTCTAAAGCCTTGGAATGAGGAGAATATTGTTTATGCTTACAATTTAGGAGGATTGGCTTCGGCGCTTTTTTGTGCGTATCATTTAAAATGGTGACGGTTCCAGGAAATACTTCTAAGCAAATGGTCCAATTGTGGTAAAACTGTTAAAATACACAATGAGAGTTCCCAGAAATGATTAAGAACGTGTAATAAACCCCTCAAGTACACGTAAATAGATTTTTACTACATTTACTGTCGAATTCAATCACGGGGGTTTTGAGTGGAAAGCTGTGAAATGACGAAAATACTGGTAATGTTTACAAGTACGGGTACTTCTGGAGGTGTTTTCACGGGACTGTGCTTTCAAATATTAAGAGTTCATGTTTACAGAGCTCAGAATTGGTGTCTAAAGCCTTTGAATCACGAGAATAGTTTTTATGTTTACAATTTAGGAGGATTGGCGTTGGCGTTTTTTTTTTGTGAATCAGTTAAAATGGTGGCGGTTCCAGTAAACAGTTCTAAGCAAACTCTCTAATTGTGGTAAAACTGTTAAAATACACAATGAGAGTTCACAGAAATGATTAAGAACGTTTAATAAACACCTCAAGTACACGTAAATATATTCTTACTACCTTTACTGTCGAATTCAATCACGGAGGTTTCCCGTGGAAAGCTGTGAAATGACGAAAATACTGGTAATGTTTACAAGTCCGGGTACTTCTGGTGGCGTTTTCACGGGACTGTGCTTTCAATTATTACGAGTTCATGTTTACAGAGCTCAGAATTGGTGTCTAAAGCCTTGGAATGAGGAGAATATTGTTTATGCTTACAATTTAGGAGGATTGGCTTTGGCGCTTTTTTGTGCGTATCATTTAAAATGGTGACGTTTCCAGGAAATACTTCTAAGCAAACTGTACAATTGTGGTAAAACTGTTAAAATACACAATGACAGTTCCCAGAAATGATTGAGAACGTGTAATAAACCCCTCAAGTACACGTAAATAGATTTTTACTACATTTACTGTCGAATTCAATCACGGAGGTTTCGAGTGGAAAGCTGTGAAATGACGAAAATACTGGTAATGTTTACAAGTACGGGTACTTCTGGAGGTGTTTTCACGGGACTGTGCTTTCAAATATTAAGAGTTCATGTTTACAGAGCTCAGAATTGGTGTCTAAAGCCTTTGAATAACGAGAATAGTTTTTATGTTTACAATTTAGGAGGATTTGCTTTGTCGTTTCTTTGTGTTAATCAGTTAAAATGGTGGCGGTTCCAGTAAACACTTCTAAGCAAACTGTCTAATTGTGGTAAAACTATTAAAATACACAATGAGAGTTCCCAGAAATGATAAAGAACGTGTAGTAAACATCTCAAGTACACGTAAATAGATTTTTACTACATTTACTGTCGAATTCAATCACGGAGGTTTCGAGTGGAAAGCTGTGAAATGACGAAAATACTGGTAATGTTTACAAGTCCGGGTACTTCGGGTGGCGTTTTCACGGGACTGTGCTTTCAAATATTAAGAGTTCATGTTTACAGAGCTCAGAATTGGTGTCTAAAGCCTTTGAATCACGAAAATAGTTTTTATGTTTACAATTTAGGAGGATTGGCTTTGGCGTTTTTTTTGTGTGAATCAGTTAAAATGGTTGCGGTTCCAGTAAACAGTTCTAAGCAAACTCTCTAATTGTGGTAAAACTGTTAAAATACACAATGAGAGTTCCCAGAAATGATTAAGAACGTGTAATAAACCCCTCAAGTACACGTAAATAGATTTTTACTACCTTTAGTGTCGAATTCAATCACGGAGGTTTCGAGTGGAATGCTGTGAAATGACGAAATTCTGGTAATGTTTACAAGTCCGGGTACTTCGGGTGGCGTTTTCACGGGACTGTGCTTTCAATTATTACGAGTTCATATTTACAGAGCTCAGAATTGGTGTCTAAAGCCTTGGAATGACGAGAATAGTTTTTATGTTTACAATTTTGGAGGATTGGATTTGGCTTTTTTTTGTGTGAATCAGTTAAAATGGTGGCGGTTCCAGTAAATACTTCTAAGCAAACTGTATAATTGTGGTAAAACTGTTAAAATACACAATGAGAGTTCCCAGAAATGATTAAGAACGTTTAATAAACACCTCAAGTACACGTAAATAGATTCTTACTACATTTACTGTCGAATTCAATCACGGAGGTTTCGAGTGGAAAGCTGTGAAATGACGAAAATACGGGTAATGTTTACAAGTACGGGTACTTCTGGAGGCGTTTTCACGGGACTGTGCTTTCAAATATTAAGAGTTCATGTTTACAGAGCTCAGAATTGGTGTCTAAAGCCTTTGAATCACGAGAATAGTTTTTATGTTTACAATTTAGGAGGATTGGCGTTGGCGTTTTTTTGTGTGAATCAGTTAAAATGGTGGCGGTTCCAGTAAACAGTTCTAAGCAAACTATCTAATTGTGGTAAAACTGTTAAAATACACAATGAGAGTTCACAGAAATGATTAAGAACGTGTAATAAACACCTCAAGTACACGTAAATAGATTCTTACTACCTTTACTGTCGAATTCAATCACGGAGGTTTCCCGTGGAAAGCTGTGAAATGACGAAAATACTGGTAATGTTTACAAGTCCGGGTACTTCTGGTGGCGTTTTCACGGGACTGTGCTTTCAATTATTACGAGTTTATGTTTACAGAGCTCAGAATTGGTGTCTAAAGCCTTGGAATGAGGAGAATATTGTTTATGCTTACAATTTAGGAGGATTGGCTTCGGCGCTTTTTTGTGCGTATCATTTAAAATGGTGACGGTTCCAGGAAACACTTCTAAGCAAACTGTCTAATTGTGGTAAAACTGTTAAAATACACAATGAGAGTTCACAGAAATGATTAAGAACGTGTAATAAACCCCTCAAGTACACGTAAATAGATTCTTACTACATTTACTGTCGAATTCAATCACGGAGGTTTCGAGTGGAAAGCTGTGAAATGACGAAAATACTGGTAATGTTTACAAGTACGGGTACTTCTGGAGGTGTTTTCACGGGACTGTGCTTTCAAATATTAAGAGTTCATGTTTACAGAGCTCAGAATTGGTGTCTAAAGCCTTTGAATCACGAGAATAGTTTTTATGTTTACAATTTAGGAGGATTGGCTTCGGCGCTTTTTTGTGCGTATCATTTAAAATGGTGACGGTTCCAGGAAATACTTCTAAGCAAACTGTCCAATTGTGGTAAAACTGTTAAAATACACAATGAGAGTTCCCAGAAATGATTAAGAACGTGTAATAAACCCCTCAAGTACACGTAAATAGATTCTTACTACATTTACTGTCGAATTCAATCACGGAGGTTTCGAGTGGAATGCTGTGAAATGACGAAATTCCGGTAATGTTTACAAGTCCGGGTACTTCGGGTGGCGTTTTCACGGGACTGTGCTTTCAATTATTACGAGTTCATGTTTACAGAGCTCAGAATTGGTGTCTAAAGCCTTGGAATGACGAGAATAGTTTTTATGTTTACAATTTAGGAGGATTGGCTTTTGCTTTTTTTTGTGTGAATCATTTAAAATGGTGGCGGTTCCAGTAAACAGTTCTAAGCAAACTCTCTAATTGTGGTAAAACTGTTGAAATACACAATGAGAGTTCACAGAAATGATTAAGAACGTGTAATAAACACCTCAAGTACACGTAAATAGATTCTTACTACCTTTACTGTCGAATTCAATCACGGAGGTTTCCAGTGGAAAGCTGTGAAATGACGAAAATACTGGTAATGTTTACAAGTACGGGTACTTCTGGTGGCAATTTCACGGGACTGTGCTTTCAATTATTACGAGTTCATGTTTGCAGAGCTCAGAATTGGTGTCTAAAGCCTTGGAATGAGGAGAATATTGTTTATGTTTACAATTTAGGAAGATTGGCTTTGGCTTTTTTTTTGTGTGAATCAGTTAAAATGGTGGCGGTTCCAGTAAATACTTCTAAGCAAACTGTCTAATTGTGGTAAAACTGTTAAAATACACAATGAGAGTTCCCAGAAATGATTAAGAACGTGTAATAAACATCTCAAGTACACGTAAATAGATTCTTACTACATTTACTGTCGAATTCAATCACGGAGGTTTCGAGTGGAATGCTGTGAAATGACGAAATTCCGGTAATGTTTACAAGTCCGGGTACTTCGGGTGGCGTTTTCACGGGACTGTGCTTTCAATTATTACGAGTTCATGTTTACAGAGCTCATAATTGGTGTCTAAAGCCTTGGAATGAGGAGAATATTGTTTATGCTTACAATTTAGGAGGATTGGCTTCGGCGCTTTTTTGTGCGTATCATTTAAAATGGTGACGGTTCCAGGAAATACTTCTAAGCAAACTGTCCAATTGTGGTAAAACTGTTAAAATACACAATGAGAGTTCCCAGAAATGATTAAGAACGTGTAATAAACCCCTCAAGTACACGTAAATAGATTTTTACTACATTTACTGTCGAATTCAATCACGGAGGTTTCGAGTGGAAAGCTGTGAAATGACGAAAATACTGGTAATGTTTACAAGTACGGGTACTTCTGGAGGTGTTTTCACGGGACTGTGCTTTCAAATATTAAGAGTTCATGTTTACAGAGCTCAGAATTGGTGTCTAAAGCCTTTGAATCACGAGAATAGTTTTTATGTTTACAATTTAGGAGGATTTGCTTTGTCGTTTCTTTGTGTTAATCAGTTAAAATGGTGGCGGTTCCAGTAAACACTTCTAAGCAAACTGTCTAATTGTGGTAAAACTGTTAAAATACACAATGAGAGTTCCCAGAAATGATAAAGAACGTGTAATAAACATCTCAAGTACACGTAAATAGATTTTTACTACATTTACTGTCGAATTCAATCACCGAGGTTTCGAGTGGAAAGCTGTGAAATGACGAAAATACTGGTAATGTTTACAAGTCCGGGTACTTCGGGTGGCGTTTTCACGGGACTGGGCTTTCAATTATTAAGAGTTCATGTTTACAGAGCTCAGATTTGGTGTCTAAAGCCTTGGAATGACGAGAATAGTTTTTATGTTTACAATTTAGGAGGATTTGCTTTGTCGTTTCTTTGTGTTAATCAGTTAAAATGGTGGCGGTTACAGTAAACACTTCTAAGCAAACTGTCTAATTGTGGTAAAACTGTTAAAATACACAATGATAGTTCCCAGAAATGATTAAGAACGTGTAATAAACACCTCAAGTACACGTAAATAGATTCTTACTACATTTACTGTCGAATTCAATCACGGAGGTTTCGAGTGGAAAGCTGTGAAATGACGAAAATACTGGTAATGTTTACAAGTACGGGTACTTCTGGAGGCGTTTTCACGGGACTGTGCTTTCAAATATTAAGAGTTCATGTTTACAGAGCTCAGAATTGGTGTCTAAAGCCTTGGAATGACGAGAATAGTTTTTAAGTTTACAATTTAGGAGGATTGGCTTTGGCTTTTTTTTGTGTGAATCAGTTAAAATGGTGGCGGTTCCAGTAAATACTTCTAAGCAAACTGTATAATTGTGGTAAAACTGTTAAAATACACAATGAGAGTTCCCAGAAATGATTAAGAACGTGTAATAAACCCCTCAAGTACACGTAAATAGATTTTTACTACATTTACTGTCGAATTCAATCACGGAGGTTTCGAGTGGAAAGCTGTGAAATGACGAAAATACTGGTAATGTTTACAAGTCCGGGTACTTCTGGTGGCGTTTTCACGGGACTGTGCTTTCAATTATTACGAGTTCATGTTTACAGAGCTCAGAATTGGTGTCTAAAGCCTTGGAATGAGGAGAATATTGTTTATGCTTACAATTTAGGAGGATTGGCTTCGGCGCTTTTTTGTGCGTATCATTTAAAATGGTGACGGTTCCAGGAAATACTTCTAAGCAAACTGTCCAATTGTGGTAAAACTGTTAAAATACACAATGAGAGTTCCCAGAAATGATTAAGAACGTGTAATAAACCCCTCAAGTACACGTAAATAGATTTTTACTACATTTACTGTCGAATTCAATCACGGAGGTTTTGAGTGGAAAGCTGTGAAATGACGAAAATACTGGTAATGTTTACAAGTACGGGTACTTCTGGAGGTGTTTTCACGGGACTGTGCTTTCAAATATTAAGAGTTCATGTTTACAGAGCTCAGAATTGGTGTCTAAAGCCTTTGAATCACGAGAATAGTTTTTATGTTTACAATTTAGGAGGATTGGCGTTGGCGTTTTTTTTTTGTGAATCAGTTAAAATGGTGGCGGTTCCAGTAAACAGTTCTAAGCAAACTCTCTAATTGTGGTAAAACTGTTAAAATACACAATGAGAGTTCACAGAAATGATTAAGAACGTTTAATAAACACCTCAAGTACACGTAAATATATTCTTACTACCTTTACTGTCGAATTCAATCACGGAGGTTTCCCGTGGAAAGCTGTGAAATGACGAAAATACTGGTAATGTTTACAAGTCCGGGTACTTCTGGTGGCGTTTTCACGGGACTGTGCTTTCAATTATTACGAGTTCATGTTTACAGAGCTCAGAATTGGTGTCTAAAGCCTTGGAATGAGGAGAATATTGTTTATGCTTACAATTTAGGAGGATTGGCTTTGGCGCTTTTTTGTGCGTATCATTTAAAATGGTGACGTTTCCAGGAAATACTTCTAAGCAAACTGTACAATTGTGGTAAAACTGTTAAAATACACAATGACAGTTCCCAGAAATGATTGAGAACGTGTAATAAACCCCTCAAGTACACGTAAATAGATTTTTACTACATTTACTGTCGAATTCAATCACGGAGGTTTCGAGTGGAAAGCTGTGAAATGACGAAAATACTGGTAATGTTTACAAGTACGGGTACTTCTGGAGGTGTTTTCACGGGACTGTGCTTTCAAATATTAAGAGTTCATGTTTACAGAGCTCAGAATTGGTGTCTAAAGCCTTTGAATCACGAGAATAGTTTTTATGTTTACAATTTAGGAGGATTTGCTTTGTCGTTTCTTTGTGTTAATCAGTTAAAATGGTGGCGGTTCCAGTAAACACTTCTAAGCAAACTGTCTAATTGTGGTAAAACTGTTAAAATACACAATGAGAGTTCCCAGAAATGATAAAGAACGTGTAATAAACATCTCAAGTACACGTAAATAGATTTTTACTACATTTACTGTCGAATTCAATCACGGAGGTTTCGAGTGGAAAGCTGTGAAATGACGAAAATACTGGTAATGTTTACAAGTCCGGGTACTTCGGGTGGCGTTTTCACGGGACTGTGCTTTCAAATATTAAGAGTTCATGTTTACAGAGCTCAGAATTGGTGTCTAAAGCCTTTGAATCACGAAAATAGTTTTTATGTTTACAATTTAGGAGGATTGGCTTTGGCGTTTTTTTTGTGTGAATCAGTTAAAATGGTTGCGGTTCCAGTAAACAGTTCTAAGCAAACTCTCTAATTGTGGTAAAACTGTTAAAATACACAATGAGAGTTCCCAGAAATGATTAAGAACGTGTAATAAACCCCTCAAGTACACGTAAATAGATTTTTACTACCTTTAGTGTCGAATTCAATCACGGAGGTTTCGAGTGGAATGCTGTGAAATGACGAAATTCTGGTAATGTTTACAAGTCCGGGTACTTCGGGTGGCGTTTTCACGGGACTGTGCTTTCAATTATTACGAGTTCATATTTACAGAGCTCAGAATTGGTGTCTAAAGCCTTGGAATGACGAGAATAGTTTTTATGTTTACAATTTTGGAGGATTGGATTTGGCTTTTTTTTGTGTGAATCAGTTAAAATGGTGGCGGTTCCAGTAAATACTTCTAAGCAAACTGTATAATTGTGGTAAAACTGTTAAAATACACAATGAGAGTTCCCAGAAATGATTAAGAACGTTTAATAAACACCTCAAGTACACGTAAATAGATTCTTACTACATTTACTGTCGAATTCAATCACGGAGGTTTCGAGTGGAAAGCTGTGAAATGACGAAAATACGGGTAATGTTTACAAGTACGGGTACTTCTGGAGGCGTTTTCACGGGACTGTGCTTTCAAATATTAAGAGTTCATGTTTACAGAGCTCAGAATTGGTGTCTAAAGCCTTTGAATCACGAGAATAGTTTTTATGTTTACAATTTAGGAGGATTGGCGTTGGCGTTTTTTTGTGTGAATCAGTTAAAATGGTGGCGGTTCCAGTAAACAGTTCTAAGCAAACTATCTAATTGTGGTAAAACTGTTAAAATACACAATGAGAGTTCACAGAAATGATTAAGAACGTGTAATAAACACCTCAAGTACACGTAAATAGATTCTTACTACCTTTACTGTCGAATTCAATCACGGAGGTTTCCCGTGGAAAGCTGTGAAATGACGAAAATACTGGTAATGTTTACAAGTCCGGGTACTTCTGGTGGCGTTTTCACGGGACTGTGCTTTCAATTATTACGAGTTTATGTTTACAGAGCTCAGAATTGGTGTCTAAAGCCTTGGAATGAGGAGAATATTGTTTATGCTTACAATTTAGGAGGATTGGCTTCGGCGCTTTTTTGTGCGTATCATTTAAAATGGTGACGGTTCCAGGAAACACTTCTAAGCAAACTGTCTAATTGTGGTAAAACTGTTAAAATACACAATGAGAGTTCACAGAAATGATTAAGAACGTGTAATAAACCCCTCAAGTACACGTAAATAGATTCTTACTACATTTACTGTCGAATTCAATCACGGAGGTTTCGAGTGGAAAGCTGTGAAATGACGAAAATACTGGTAATGTTTACAAGTACGGGTACTTCTGGAGGTGTTTTCACGGGACTGTGCTTTCAAATATTAAGAGTTCATGTTTACAGAGCTCAGAATTGGTGTCTAAAGCCTTGGAATCACGAGAATAGTTTTTATGTTTACAATTTAGGAGGATTTGCTTTGTCGTTTCTTTGTGTTAATCAGTTAAAATGGTGGCGGTTCCAGTAAACACTTCTAAGCAAACTGTCTAATTGTGGTAAAACTGTTAAAATACACAATGAGAGTTCCCAGAAATGATAAAGAACGTGTAGTAAACATCTCAAGTACACGTAAATAGATTTTTACTACATTTACTGTCGAATTCAATCACCGAGGTTTCGAGTGGAAAGCTGTGAAATGACGAAAATACTGGTAATGTTTACAAGTCCGGGTACTTCGGGTGGCGTTTTCACGGGACTGGGCTTTCAATTATTAAGAGTTCATGTTTACAGAGCTTAGATTTGGTGTCTAAAGCCTTGGAATGACGAGAATAGTTTTTATGTTTACAATTTAGGAGGATTTGCTTGTCGTTTCTTTGTGTTAATCAGTTAAAATGGTGGCGGTTCCAGTAAACACTTCTAAGCAAACTGCCTAATTGTGGTAAAACTGTTAAAATACACAATGATAGTTCCCAGAAATGATTAAGAACGTGTAATAAACATCTCAAGTACACGTAAATAGATTTTTACTACATTTACTGTCGAATTCAATCACGGAGGTTTCGAGTGGAAAGCTGTGAAATGACGAAAATACTGGTAATGTTTACAAGTACGGGTACTTCTGGAGGCGTTTTCACGGGACTGTGCTTTCAAATATTAAGAGTTCATGTTTACAGAGCTCAGAATTGGTGTCTAAAGCCTTTGAATCACGAAAATAGTTTTTATGTTTACAATTTAGGAGGATTTTCTTTGGCGTTTTTTTTGTGTGAATCAGTTAAAATGGTTGCGGTTCCAGTAAACAGTTCTAAGCAAACTCTCTAATTGTGGTAAAACTGTTAAAATACACAATGAGAGTTCCCAGAAATGATTAAGAACGTGTAATAAACCCCTCAAGTACACGTAAATAGATTTTTACTACCTTTAGTGTCGAATTCAATCACGGAGGTTTCGAGTGGAATGCTGTGAAATGACGAAATTCTGGTAATGTTTACAAGTCCGGGTACTTCGGGTGGCGTTTTCACGGGACTGTGCTTTCAATTATTACGAGTTCATGTTTACAGAGCTCAGAATTGGTGTCTAAAGCCTTGGAATGACGAGAATAGTTTTTATGTTTACAATTTTGGAGGATTGGATTTGGCTTTTTTTTGTGTGAATCAGTTAAAATGGTGGCGGTTCCAGTAAATACTTCTAAGCAAACTGTATAATTGTGGTAAAACTGTTAAAATACACAATGAGAGTTCCCAGAAATGATTAAGAACGTTTAATAAACACCTCAAGTACACGTAAATAGATTCTTACTACATTTACTGTCGAATTCAATCACGGAGGTTTCGAGTGGAAAGCTGTGAAATGACGAAAATACGGGTAATGTTTAAAAGTACGGGTACTTCTGGAGGCGTTTTCACGGGACTGTGCTTTCAAATATTAAGAGTTCATGTTTACAGAGCTCAGAATTGGTGTCTAAAGCCTTTGAATCACGAGAATAGTTTTTATGTTTACAATTTAGGAGGATTGGCGTTGGCGTTTTTTTGTGTGAATCAGTTAAAATGGTGGCGGTTCCAGTAAACAGTTCTAAGCAAACTATCTAATTGTGGTAAAACTGTTAAAATACACAATGAGAGTTCACAGAAATGATTAAGAACGTGTAATAAACACCTCAAGTACACGTAAATATATTCTTACTACCTTTACTGTCGAATTCAATCACGGAGGTTTCCCGTGGAAAGCTGTGAAATGACGAAAATACTGGTAATGTTTACAAGTCCGGGTACTTCTGGTGGCGTTTTCACGGGACTGTGCTTTCAATTATTACGAGTTCATGTTTACAGAGCTCAGAATTGGTGTCTAAAGCCTTGGAATGAGGAGAATATTGTTTATGCTTACAATTTAGGAGGATTGGCTTCGGCGCTTTTTTGTGCGTATCATTTAAAATGGTGACGGTTCCAGGAAATACTTCTAAGCAAACTGTCCAATTGTGGTAAAACTGTTAAAATACACAATGAGAGTTCCCAGAAATGATTAAGAACGTGTAATAAACCCCTCAAGTACACGTAAATAGATTTTTACTACATTTACTGTCGAATTCAATCACGGAGGTTTCGAGTGGAAAGCTGTGAAATGACGAAAATACTGGTAATGTTTACAAGTACGGGTACTTCAGGAGGTGTTTTCACGGGACTGTGCTTTCAAATATTAAGAGTTCATGTTTACAGAGCTCAGATTTGGTGTCTAAAGCCTTTGAATCACGAGAATAGTTTTTATGTTTACAATTTAGGAGGATTTGCTTTGTCGTTTCTTTGTGTTAATCAGTTAAAATGGTGGCGGTTCCAGTAAACACTTCTAAGCAAACTGTCTAATTGTGGTAAAACTGTTAAAATACACAATGAGAGTTCCCAGAAATGATTAAGAACGTTTAATGAACATCTCACGTACACGTAAATAGATTCTTATTACATTTACTGTCGAATTCAATCACGGAGGTTTAGAATGGAAAGCTGGGAAATGACGAAAATACTGGTAATGTTTACAAGTACGGGTACTTCTGGAGGCGTTTTCACGGGACTGTGCTGTCAAATATTAAGAGTTCATGTTTACAGAGCTCAGAATTGGTGTCTAAAGCCTTTGAATCACGAGAATAGTTTTTATGTTTACAATTTAGGAGGATTTGCTTTGTCGTTTCTTTGTGTTAATCAGTTAAAATGGTGGCGGTTCCAGTAAACACTTCTAAGCAAACTGTCTAATTGTGGTAAAACTGTTAAAATACACAATGAGAGTTCCCAGAAATGATAAAGAACGTGTAATAAACATCTCAAGTACACGTAAATAGATTTTTACTACATTTACTGTCGAATTCAATCACGGAGGTTTCGAGTGGAAAGCTGTGAAATGACGAAAATACTGGTAATGTTTACAAGTCCGGGTACTCCGGGTGGCGTTTTCACGGGACTGGGCTTTCAATTATTAAGAGTTCATGTTTACAGAGCTCAGATTTGGTGTCTAAAGCCTTGGAATGACGAGAATAGTTTTTATGTTTACAATTTAGGAGGATTTGCTTAGTTGTTTCTTTGTGTTAATCAGTTAAAATGGTGGCGGTTCCAGTAAACACTTCTAAGCAAACTGTCTAATTGTGGTAAAACTGTTAAAATACACAATGATAGTTTCCAGAAATGATTAAGAACGTGTAATAAACACCTCAAGTACACGTAAATAGATTCTTACTACATTTACTGTCGAATTCAATCACGGAGGTTTCGAGTGGAAAGCTGTGAAATGACGAAAATCCTGGTAATGTTTACAAGTACGGGTACTTCTGGAGGCGTTTTCACGGGACTGTGCTTTCAAATATTAAGAGTTCATGTTTACAGAGCTCAGAATTGGTGTCTAAAGCCTTTGAATCACGAGAATAGTTTTTATGTTTACAATTTAGGAGGATTGGCGTTGGCGTTTCTTTGTGTTAATCAGTTAAAATGGTGGCGGTTCCAGTAAACACTTCTAAGCAAACTGTCTAATTGTGGTAAAACTGTTAAAATACACAATGAGAGTTCCCAGAAATGATAAAGAACGTGTAATAAACATCTCAAGTACACGTAAATAGATTTTTACTACATTTACTGTCGAATTCAATCACGGAGGTTTCGAGTGGAAAGCTGTGAAATGACGAAAATACTGGTAATGTTTACAAGTCCGGGTACTTCGGGTGGCGTTTTCACGGGACTGGGCTTTCAATTATTAAGAGTTCATGTTTACAGAGCTCAGATTTGGTGTCTAAAGCCTTGGAATGACGAGAATAGTTTTTATGTTTACAATTTAGGAGGATTTGCTTAGTTGTTTCTTTGTGTTAATCAGTTAAAATGGTGGCGGTTCCGGTAAACACTTCTAAGCAAACTGTCTAATTGTGGTAAAACTGTTAAAATACACAATGATAGTTTCCAGAAATGATTAAGAACGTGTAATAAACACCTCAAGTACACGTAAATAGATTCTTACTACATTTACTGTCGAATTCAATCACGGAGGTTTCGAGTGGAAAGCTGTGAAATGACGAAAATACTGGTAATGTTTACAAGTACGGGTACTTCTGGAGGCGTTTTCACGGGACTGTGCTTTCAAATATTAAGAGTTCATGTTTACAGAGCTCAGAATTGGTGTCTAAAGCCTTTGAATCACGAGAATAGTTTTTATGTTTACAATTTAGGAGGATTGGCGTTGGCGTTTTTTTGTGTGAATCAGTTAAAATGGTGGCGGTTCCAGTAAACAGTTCTACGCAAACTCTCTAATTGTGGTAAAACTGTTAAAATACACAATGAGAGTTCACAGAAATGATTAAGAACGTGTAATAAACCCCTCAAGTACACGTAAATAGATTCTTACTACATTTACTGTCGAATTCAATCACGGAGGTTTCGAGTGGAATGCTGTGAAATGACGAAATTCCGGTAATGTTTACAAGTCCGGGTACTTCGGGTGGCGTTTTCACGGGACTGTGCTTTCAATTATTACGAGTTCATGTTTACAGAGCTCAGAATTGGTGTCTACAGCCTTGGAATGACGAGAATAGTTTTTATGTTTACAATTTAGGAGGATTGGCTTTGGCTTTTTTTTGTGTGAATCAGTTAAAATGGTGGCGGTTCCAGTAAATACTTCTAAGCAAACTGTATAATTGTGGTAAAACTGTTAAAATACACAATGAGAGTTCCCAGAAATGATTAAGAACGTTTAATAAACACCTCAAGTACACGTAAATAGATTCTTACTACCTTTACTGTCGAATTCAATCACGGAGGTTTCCAGTGGAAAGCTGTGAAATGACGAAAATACTGGTAATGTTTACAAGTACGGGTACTTCTGGTGGCAATTTCACGGGACTGTGCTTTCAATTATTACGAGTTCATGTTTACAGAGCTCAGAATTGGTGTCTAAAGCCTTTGAATCACGAGAATAGTTTTTATGTTTACAATTTAGGAGGATTTGCTTTGTCGTTTCTTTGTGTTAATCAGTTAAAATGGTGGCGGTTCCAGTAAACACTTCTAAGCAAACTGTCTAATTGTGGTAAAACTGTTAAAATACACAATGAGAGTTCCCAGAAATGATAAAGAACGTGTAATAAACATCTCAAGTACACGTAAATAGATTTTTACTACATTTACTGTCCAATTCAATCACGGAGGTTTCGAGTGGAAAGCTGTGAAATGACGAAAATACTGGTAATGTTTACAAGTCCGGGTACTTCGGGTGGCGTTTTCACGGGACTGGGCTTTCAATTATTAAGAGTTCATGTTTACAGAGCTCAGATTTGGTGTCTAAAGCCTTGGAATGACGAGAATAGTTTTTATGTTTACAATTTAGGAGGATTTGCTTTGTCGTTTCTTTGTGTTAATCAGTTAAAATGGTGGCGGTTCCAGTAAACACTTCTAAGCAAACTGTCTAATTGGGGTAAAACTGTTAAAATACACAATGATAGTTCCCAGAAATGATTAAGAATGTGTAATAAACACCTCAAGTACACGTAAATAGATTCTTACTACATTTACTGTCGAATTCAATCACGGAGGTTTCGAGTGGAAAGCTGTGAAATGACGAAAATACTGGTAATGTTTACAAGTACGGGTACTTCTGGAGGCGTTTTCACGGGACTGTGCTTTCAAATATTAAGAGTTCATGTTTACAGAGCTCAGAATTGGTGTCTAAAGCCTTTGAATCACGAGAATAGTTTTTATGTTTACAATTTAGGAGGATTGGCGTTGGCGTTTTTTTGTGTGAATCAGTTAAAATGGTGGCGGTTCCAGTAAACAGTTCTACGCAAACTCTCTAATTGTGGTAAAACTGTTAAAATACACAATGAGAGTTCACAGAAATGATTAAGAACGTGTAATAAACCCCTCAAGTACACGTAAATAGATTTTTACTACATTTACTGTCGAATTCAATCACGGAGGTTTCGAGTGGAAAGCTGTGAAATGACGAAAATACTGGTAATGTTTACAAGTACGGGTACTTCTGGAGGTGTTTTCACGGGACTGTGCTTTCAAATATTAAGAGTTCATGTTTACAGAGCTCAGATTTGGTGTCTAAAGCCTTTGAATCACGAGAATAGTTTTTATGTTTACAATTTAGGAGGATTTGCTTTGTCGTTTCTTTGTGTTAATCAGTTAAAATGGTGGCGGTTCCAGTAAACACTTCTAAGCAAACTGTCTAATTGTGGTAAAACTGTTAAAATTCACAATGAGAGTTCCCAGAAATGATTAAGAACGTGTAATAAACCCCTCAAGTACACGTAAATAGATTTTTACTACATTTACTGTCGAATTCAATCACGGAGGTTTCGAGTGGAATGCTGTGAAATGAAGAAATTCCAGTAATGTTTACAAGTCCGGGTACTTCGGGTGGCGTTTTCACGGGACTGTGCTTTCAATTATTACGAGTTCATGTTTACAGAGCTCAGAATTGGTGTCTAAAGCCTTGGAATGACGAGAATAGTTTTTATGTTTACAATTTAGGAGGATTGGCTTTGGCTTTTTTTTGTGTGAATCAGTTAAAATGGTGGCGGTTCCAGTAAACAGTTCTAAGCAAACTCTCTAATTGTGGTAAAACTGTTGAAATACACAATGAGAGTTCACAGAAATGATTAAGAACGTGTAATAAACACCTCAAGTACACGTAAATAGATTCTTACTACCTTTACTGTCGAATTCAATCACGGAGGTTTCCAGTGGAAAGCTGTGAAATGACGAAAATACTGGTAATGTTTACAAGTACGGGTACTTCTGGTGGCAATTTCACGGGACTGTGCTTTCAATTATTACGAGTTCATGTTTGCAGAGCTCAGAATTGGTGTCTAAAGCCTTGGAATGAGGAGAATATTGTTTATGTTTACAATTTAGGAGGATTGGCTTTGGCTTTTTTTTGTGTGAATCAGTTAAAATGGTGGCGGTTCCAGTAAATACTTCTAAGCAAACTGTCTAATTGTGGTAAAACTGTTAAAATACACAATGAGAGTTCCCAGAAATGATTAAGAACGTTTAATGAACATCTCACGTACACGTAAATAGATTCTTATTACATTTACTGTCGAATTCAATCACGGAGGTTTCGAATGGAAAGCTGGGAAATGACGAAAATACTGGTAATGTTTACAAGTACGGGTACTTCTGGAGGCGTTTTCACGGGACTGTGCTTTCAAATATTAAGAGTTCATGTTTACAGAGCTCAGAATTGGTGTCTAAAGCCTTTGAACCACGAGAATAGTTTTTATGTTTACAATTTAGGAGGATTTGCTTTGTCGTTTCTTTGTGTTAATCAGTTAAAATGGTGGCGGTTCCAGTAAACACTTCTAAGCAAACTGTCTAATTGTGGTAAAACTGTTAAAATACACAATGAGAGTTCCCAGAAATGATAAAGAACGTGTAATAAACATCTCAAGTACACGTAAATAGATTTTTACTACATTTACTGTCGAATTCAATCACGGAGGTTTCGAGTGGAAAGCTGTGAAATGACGAAAATACTGGTAATGTTTACAAGTCCGGGTACTTCGGGTGGCGTTTTCACGGGACTGGGCTTTCAATTATTAAGAGTTCATGTTTACAGAGCTCAGATTTGGTGTCTAAAGCCTTTGAATCACGAGAATAGTTTTTATGTTTACAATTTAGGAGGATTTGCTTTGTCGTTTCTTTGTTTTAATCAGTTAAAATGGTGGCGGTTCCAGTAAACACTTCTAAGCAAACTGTCTAATTGTGGTAAAACTGTTAAAATACACAATGATAGTTCCCAGAAATGATTAAGAACGTGTAATAAACACCTCAAGTACACGTAAATAGATTCTTACTACATTTACTGACGAATTCAATCACGGAGGTTTCGAGTGGAAAGCTGTGAAATGACGAAAATACTGGTAATGTTTACAAGTACGGGTACTTCTGGAGGCGTTTTCACGGGACTGTGCTTTCAAATATTAAGAGTTCATGTTTACAGAGCTCAGAATTGGTGTCTAAAGCCTTTGAATCACGAGAATAGTTTTTATGTTTACAATTTAGGAGGATTGGCGTTGGCGTTTTTTTGTGTGAATCAGTTAAAATGGTGGCGGTTCCAGTAAACAGTTCTACGCAAACTCTCTAATTGTGGTAAAACTGTTAAAATACACAATGAGAGTTCACAGAAATGATTAAGCACGTGTAATAAACACCTCAAGTACACGTAAATAGATTCTTACTACATTTACTGTCGAATTCAATCGCGGAGGTTTCGAATGGAAAGCTGGGAAATGACGAAAATACTGGTAATGTTTACAAGTACGGGTACTTCTGGTGGCAATTTTACGGGACTGTGCTTTCAATTATTACGAGTTCATGTTTGCAGAGCTCAGAATTGGTGTCTAAAGCCTTGGAATGAGGAGAATATTGTTTATGTTTACAATTTAGGAGGATTGGCTTTGGCTTTTTTTTGTGTGAATCAGTTAAAATGGTGGCGGTTCCAGTAAATACTTCTAAGCAAACTGTCTAATTGTGGTAAAACTGTTAAAATACACAATGAGAGTTCCCAGAAATGATAAAGAACGTGTAATAAACATCTCAAGTACACGTAAATAGATTTTTACTACATTTACTGTCGAATTCAATCACGGAGGTTTCGAGTGGAAAGCTGTGAAATGACGAAAATACTGGTAATGTTTACAAGTCCGGGTACTTCGGGTGGCGTTTTCACGGGACTGGGCTTTCAATTATTAAGAGTTCATGTTTACAGAGCTCAGATTTGGTGTCTAAAGCCTTGGAATGACGAGAATAGTTTTTATGTTTACAATTTAGGAGGATTTGCTTTGTCGTTTCTTTGTGTTAATCAGTTAAAATGGTGGCGGTTCCAGTAAACAGTTCTAAGCAAACTATCTAACTGTGGTAAAACTGTTAAAATACACAATGAGAGTTCACAGAAATGATTAAGAACGTGTAATAAACACCTCAAGTACACGTAAATAGATTCTTACTACCTTTACTGTCGAATTCAATCACGGAGGTTTCGAGGGGAAAGCTGTGAAATGACGAAAATACTGGTAATGTTTACAAGTCCGGGTACTTCTGGTGGCGTTTTCACGGGACTGTGCTTTCAATTATTACGAGTTCATGTTTACAGAGCTCAGAATTGGTGTCTAAAGCCTTGGAATGAGGAGAATATTGTTTATGCTTACAATTTAGGAGGATTGGCTTCGGCGCTATTTTGTGCGTATCATTTAAAATGGTGACGGTTCCAGGAAATACTTCTAAGCAAACTGTCCAATTGTGGTAAAACTGTTAAAATACACAATGAGAGTTCCCAGAAATGATTAAGAACGTGTAATAAACCCCTCAAGTACACGTAAATAGATTTTTACTACATTTACTGTCGAATTCAATCACGGAGGTTTCCAGTCGAAAGCTGTGAAATGACGAAAATACTGGTAATGTTTACAAGTACGGGTACTTCTGGAGGTGTTTTCACGGGACTGTGCTTTCAAATATTAAGAGTTCATGTTTACAGAGCTCAGATTTGGTGTCTAAAGCCTTTGAATCACGAGAATAGTTTTTATGTTTACAATTTAGGAGGATTTGCTTTGTCGTTTCTTTGTGTTAATCAGTTAAAATGGTGGCGGTTCCAGTAAACACTTCTAAGCAAACTGTCTAATTGTGGTAAAACTGTTAAAATTCACAATGAGAGTTCCCAGAAATGATTAAGAACGTGTAATAAACCCCTCAAGTACACGTAAATAGATTTTTACTACATTTACTGTCGAATTCAATCACGGAGGTTTCGAGTGGAATGCTGTGAAATGACGAAATTCCGGTAATGTTTACAAGTCCGGGTACTTCGGGTGGCGTTTTCACGGGACTGTGCTTTCAATTATTACGAGTTCATGTTTACAGAGCTCAGAATTGGTGTCTAAAGCCTTGGAATGACGAGAATAGTTTTTATGTTTACAATTTAGGAGGATTGGCTTTGGCTTTTTTTTGTGTGAATCAGTTAAAATGGTGGCGGTTCCAGTAAACAGTTCTAAGCAAACTCTCTAATTGTGGTAAAACTGTTGAAATACACAATGAGAGTTCACAGAAATGATTAAGAACGTGTAATAAACACCTCAAGTACACGTAAATAGATTCTTACTACCTTTACTGTCGAATTCAATCACGGAGGTTTCCAGTGGAAAGCTGTGAAATGAAGAAAATACTGGTAATGTTTACAAGTACGGGTACTTCTGGTGGCAATTTCACGGGACTGTGCTTTCAATTATTACGAGTTCATGTTTGCAGAGCTCAGAATTGGTGTCTAAAGCCTTGGAATGAGGAGAATATTGTTTATGTTTACAATTTAGGAGGATTGGCTTTGGCTTTTTTTTGTGTGAATCAGTTAAAATGGTGGCGGTTCCAGTAAATACTTCTAAGCAAACTGTCTAATTGTGGTAAAACTGTTAAAATACACAATGAGAGTTCCCAGAAATGATTAAGAACGTGTAATAAACATCTCAAGTACACGTAAATAGATTCTTACTACATTTACTGTCGAATTCAATCACGGAGGTTTCGAGTGGAATGCTGTGAAATGACGAAATTCCGGTAATGTTTACAAGTCCGGGTACTTCGGGTGGCGTTTTCACGGGACTGTGCTTTCAATTATTACGAGTTCATGTTTACAGAGCTCAGAATTGGTGTCTAAAGCCTTGGAATGACGAGAATAGTTTTTATGTTTACAATTTAGGAGGATTGGCTTTGGCTTTTTTGTGTGTGAATCAGTTAAAATGGTGGCGGTTCCAGTAAATACTTCTAAGCAAACTGTCTAATTGTGGTAAAACTGTTGAAATACACAATGAGAGTTCCCAGAAATGATTAAGAACGTGTAATAAATATCTCAAGTACACGTAAATAGATTCTTACTACATTTACTCTCGAATTCAATCACGGAGGTTTCGAGTGGAAAGCTGTGAAATGATGAAAATACTGGTAATGTTTACAAGTACGGGTACTTCTGGTAGCGTTTTAACGGGACTGTGCTTTCAAATATTAAGAGTTCATGTTTACAGAGGTCAGAATTGGTGTCTAAAGCCTTTGAATCACGAGAATAGTTTTTGTGTCTACAATTTAGGAGGATTGGCTTTGGGGTTTTTTTTGTGTGAATCAGTTTAAATGGTGGCGGTTCCAGTAAATTCTTCTAAGCAAACTGTCTAATTGTGGTAAAACTGTTAAAATACACAATGAGAGTTCCCAGAAATGATTAAGAATGTTTAATGAACATCTCACGTACACGTAAATAGATTCTTATTACATTTACTGTCGAATTCAATCACGGAGGTTTCGAATGGAAAGCTGGGAAATGACGAAAATACTGGTAATGTTTACAAGTACGGGTACTTCTGGAGGCGTTTTCACGGGACTGTGCTTTCAAATATTAAGAGTTCATGTTTACAGAGCTCAGAATTGGTGTCTAAAGCCTTTGAACCACGAGAATAGTTTTTATGTTTACAATTTAGGAGGATTTGCTTTGTCGTTTCTTTGTGTTAATCAGTTAAAATGGTGGCGGTTCCAGTAAACACTTCTAAGCAAACTGTCTACTTGTGGTAAAACTGTTAAAATACACAATGAGAGTTCCCAGAAATGATAAAGAACGTGTAATAAACATCTCAAGTACACGTAAATAGATTTTTACTACATTTACTGTCGAATTCAATCACGGAGGTTTCGAGTGGAAAGCTGTGAAATGACGAAAATACTGGTAATGTTTACAAGTCCGGGTACTTCGGGTGGCGTTTTCACGGGACTGGGCTTTCAATTATTAAGATTTCATGTTTACAGAGCTCAGATTTGGTGTCTAAAGCCTTTGAATCACGAGAATAGTTTTTATGTTTACAATTTAGGAGGATTTGCTTTGTCGTTTCTTTGTGTTAATCAGTTAAAATGGTGGCGGTTCCAGTAAACACTTCTAAGCAAACTGTCTAATTGTGGTAAAACTGTTAAAATACACAATGATAGTTCCCAGAAATGATTAAGAACGTGTAATAAACACCTCAAGTACACGTAAATAGATTCTTACTACATTTACTGTCGAATTCAATCACGGAGGTTTCGAGTGGAAAGCTGTGAAATGACGAAAATACTGGTAATGTTTACAAGTACGGGTACTTCTGGAGGCGTTTTCACGGGACTGTGCTTTCAAATATTAAGAGTTCATGTTTACAGAGCTCAGAATTGGTGTCTAAAGCCTTTGAATCACGAGAATAGTTTTTATGTTTACAATTTAGGAGGTTTGGCGTTGGCGTTTTTTTGTGTGAATCAGTTAAAATGGTGGCGGTTCCAGTAAACAGTTCTAAGCAAACTCTCTAATTGTGGTAAAACTGTTAAAATACACAATGAGAGTTCACAGAAATGATTAAGAACGTGTAATAAACACCTCAAGTACACGTAAATAGATTCTTACTACATTTACTGTCGAATTCAATCACGGAGGTTTCGAATGGAAAGCTGGGAAATGACGAAAATACTGGTAATGTTTACAAGTACGGGTACTTCTGGTGGCAATTTCACGGGACTGTGCTTTCAATTATTACGAGTTCATGTTTGCAGAGCTCAGAATTGGTGTCTAAAGCCTTGGAATGAGGAGAATATTGTTTATGTTTACAATTTAGGAGGATTGGCTTTGGCTTTTTTTTGTGTGAATCAGTTAAAATGGTGGCGGTTCCAGTAAATACTTCTAAGCAAACTGTCTAATTGTGGTAAAACTGTTAAAATACACAATGAGAGTTCCCAGAAATGATAAAGAACGTGTAATAAACATCTCAAGTACACGTAAATAGATTTTTACTACATTTACTGTCGAATTCAATCACGGAGGTTTCGAGTGGAAAGCTGTGAAATGACGAAAATACTGGTAATGTTTACAAGTCCGGGTACTTCGGGTGGCGTTTTCACGGGACTGGGCTTTCAATTATTAAGAGTTCATGTTTACAGAGCTCAGATTTGGTGTCTAAAGCCTTGGAATGACGAGAATAGTTTTTATGTTTACAATTTAGGAGGATTTGCTTTGTCGTTTCTTTGTGTTAATCAGTTAAAATGGTGGCGGTTCCAGTAAACAGTTCTAAGCAAACTATCTAATTGTGGTAAAACTGTTAAAATACACAATGAGAGTTCACAGAAATGATTAAGAACGTGTAATAAACACCTCAAGTACACGTAAATAGATTCTTACTACCTTTACTGTCGAATTCAATCACGGAAGTTTCCCGTGGAAAGCTGTGAAATGACGAAAATACTGGTAATGTTTACAAGTCCGGGTACTTCTGGTGGCGTTTTCACGGGACTGTGCTTTCAATTATTACGAGTTCATGTTTACAGAGCTCAGAATTGGTGTCTAAAGCCTTGGAATGAGGAGAATATTGTTTATGCTTACAATTTAGGAGGATTGGCTTCGGCGCTATTTTGTGCGTATCATTTAAAATGGTGACGGTTCCAGGAAATACTTCTAAGCAAACTGTCCAATTGTGGTAAAACTGTTAAAATACACAATGAGAGTTCCCAGAAATGATTAAGAACGTGTAATAAACCCCTCAAGTACACGTAAATAGATTTTTACTACATTTACTGTCGAATTCAATCACGGAGGTTTCGAGTGGAAAGCTGTGAAATGACGAAAATACTGGTAATGTTTACAAGTACGGGTACTTCTGGAGGTGTTTTCACGGGACTGTGCTTTCAAATATTAAGAGTTCATGTTTACAGAGCTCAGATTTGGTGTCTAAAGCCTTTGAATCACGAGAATAGTTTTTATGTTTACAATTTAGGAGGATTTGCTTTGTCGTTTCTTTGTGTTAATCAGTTAAAATGGTGGCGGTTCCAGTAAACACTTCTAAGCAAACTGTCTAATTGTGGTAAAACTGTTAAAATACACAATGAGAGTTCCCAGAAATGATTAAGAACGTGTAATAAACCCCTCAAGTACACGTAAATAGATTTTTACTACATTTACTGTCGAATTCAATCACGGAGGTTTCGAGTGGAATGCTGTGAAATGACGAAATTCCGGTAATGTTTACAAGTCCGGGTACTTCGGGTGGCGTTTTCACGGGACTGTGCTTTCAATTATTACGAGTTCATGTTTACAGAGCTCAGAATTGGTGTCTAAAGCCTTGGAATGACGAGAATAGTTTTTATGTTTACAATTTAGGAGGATTGGCTTTGGCTTTTTTTTGTGTGAATCAGTTAAAATGGTGGCGGTTCCAGTAAACAGTTCTAAGCAAACTCTCTAATTGTGGTAAAACTGTTGAAATACACAATGAGAGTTCACAGAAATGATTAAGAACGTGTAATAAACACCTCAAGTACACGTAAATAGATTCTTACTACCTTTACTGTCGAATTCAATCACGGAGGTTTCCAGTGGAAAGCTGTGAAATGACGAAAATACTGGTAATGTTTACAAGTACGGGTACTTCTGGTGGGAATTTCACGGGACTGTGCTTTCAATTATTACGAGTTCATGTTTGCAGAGCTCAGAATTGGTGTCTAAAGCCTTGGAATGAGGAGAATATTGTTTATGTTTACAATTTAGGAGGATTGGCTTTGGCTTTTTTTTGTGTGAATCAGTTAAAATGGTGGCGGTTCCAGTAAATACTTCTAAGCAAACTGTCTAATTGTGGTAAAACTGTTAAAATACACAATGAGAGTTCCCAGAAATGATTAAGAACGTGTAATAAACATCTCAAGTACACGTAAATAGATTCTTACTACATTTACTGTCGAATTCAATCACGGAGGTTTCGAGTGGAATGCTGTGAAATGACGAAATTCCGGTAATGTTTACAAGTCCGGGTACTTCGGGTGGCGTTTTCACGGGACTGTGCTTTCAATTATTACGAGTTCATGTTTACAGAGCTCAGAATTGGTGTCTAAAGTCTTGGAATGACGAGAATAGTTTTTATGTTTACAATTTAGGAGGATTGGCTTTGGCTTTTTTGTGTGTGAATCAGTTAAAATGGTGGCGGTTCCAGTAAATACTTCTAAGCAAACTGTCTAATTGTGGTAAAACTGTTGAAATACACAATGAGAGTTCCCAGAAATGATTAAGAACGTGTAATAAATATCTCAAGTACACGTAAATAGATTCTTACTACATTTACTCTCGAATTCAATCACGGAGGTTTCGAGTGGAAAGCTGTGAAATGATGAAAATACTGGTAATGTTTACAAGTACGGGTACTTCTGGTAGCGTTTTCACGGGACTGTGCTTTCAAATATTAAGAGTTCATGTTTACAGAGGTCAGAATTGGTGTCTAAAGCCTTTGAATCACGAGAATAGTTTTTGTGTCTACAATTTAGGAGGATTGGCTTTGGCGTTTTTTTTGTGTGAATCAGTTAAAATGGTGGCGGTTCCAGTAAATTCTTCTAAGCAAACTGTCTAATTGTGGTAAAACTGTTAAAATACACAATGAGAGTTCCCAGAAATGATTAAGAACGTTTAATGAACATCTCACGTACACGTAAATAGATTCTTATTACATTTACTGTCGAATTCAATCACGGAGGTTTCGAATGGAAAGCTGGGAAATGACGAAAATACTGGTAATGTTTACAAGTACGGGTACTTCTGGTGGCAATTTCACGGGACTGTGCTTTCAATTATTACGAGTTCATGTTTGCAGAGCTCAGAATTGGTGTCTAAAGCCTTGGAATGAGGAGAATATTGTTTATGTTTACAATTTAGGAGGATTGGCTTTGGCTTTTTTTTGTGTGAATCAGTTAAAATGGTGGCGGTTCCAGTAAATACTTCTAAGCAAACTGTCTAATTGTGGTAAAACTGTTAAAATACACAATGAGAGTTCCCAGAAATGATAAAGAACGTGTAATAAACATCTCAAGTACACGTAAATAGATTTTTACTACATTTACTGTCGAATTCAATCACGGAGGTTTCGAGTGGAAAGCTGTGAAATGACGAAAATACTGGTAATGTTTACAAGTCCGGGTACTTCGGGTGGCGTTTTCACGGGACTGGGCTTTCAATTATTAAGAGTTCATGTTTACAGAGCTCAGATTTGGTGTCTAAAGCCTTGGAATGACGAGAATAGTTTTTATGTTTACAATTTAGGAGGATTTGCTTTGTCGTTTCTTTGTGTTAATCAGTTAAAATGGTGGCGGTTCCAGTAAACAGTTCTAAGCAAACTATCTAATTGTGGTAAAACTGTTAAAATACACAATGAGAGTTCACAGAAATGATTAAGAACGTGTAATAAACACCTCAAGTACACGTAAATAGATTCTTACTACCTTTACTGTCGAATTCAATCACGGAGGTTTCCCGTGGAAAGCTGTGAAATGACGAAAATACTGGTAATGTTTACAAGTCCGGGTACTTCTTGTGGCGTTTTCACGGGACTGTGCTTTCAATTATTACGAGTTCATGTTTACAGAGCTCAGAATTGGTGTCTAAAGCCTTGGAATGAGGAGAATATTGTTTATGCTTACAATTTAGGAGGATTGGCTTCGGCGCTTTTTTGTGCATATCATTTAAAATGGTGACGGTTCCAGGAAATACTTCTAAGCAAACTGTCCAATTGTGGTAAAACTGTTAAAATACACAATGAGAGTTCCCAGAAATGATTAAGAACGTGTAATAAACCCCTCAAGTACACGTAAATAGATTTTTACTACATTTACTGTCGAATTCAATCACGGAGGTTTCGAGTGGAAAGCTGTGAAATGACGAAAATACTGGTAATGTTTACAAGTACGGGTACTTCTGGAGGTGTTTTCACGGGACTGTGCTTTCAAATATTAAGAGTTCATGTTTACAGAGCTCAGAATTGGTGTCTAAAACCTTGGAATGAGGAGAATATTGTTTATGTTTACAATTTAGGAGGATTGGCCTTGGCTTTTTTTTGTGTGAATCAGTTAAAATGGTGGCGGTTCCAGTAAACAGTTCTACGCAAACTCTCTAATTGTGGTAAAACTGTTGAAATACACAATGAGAGTTCACAGAAATGATTAAGAACGTGTAATAAACACCTCAAGTACACGTAAATAGATTCTTACTACCTTTACTGTCGAATTCAATCACGGAGGTTTCCAGTGGAAAGCTGTGAAATGACGAAAATACTGGTAATGTTTACAAGTACGGGTACTTCTGGTGGCAATTTCACGGGACTGTGCTTTCAATTATTACGAGTTCATGTTTGCAGAGCTCAGAATTGGTGTCTAAAGCCTTGGAATGAGGAGAATATTGTTTATGTTTACAATTTAGGAGGATTTGCTCTGTCGTTTCTTTGTGTTAATCAGTTAAAATGGTGGCGGTTCCAGTAAACAGTTCTAAGCAAACTATCTAATTGTGGTAAAACTGTTAAAATACACAATGAGAGTTCACAGAAATGATTAAGAACGTGTAATAAACACCTCAAGTACACGTAAATAGATTCTTACTACCTTTACTGTCGAATTCAATCACGGAGGTTTCCCGTGGAAAGCTGTGAAATGACGAAAATACTGGTAATGTTTACAAGTCCGGGTACTTCTGGTGGCGTTTTCACGGGACTGTGCTTTCAATTATTACGAGTTCATGTTTACAGAGCTCAGAATTGGTGTCTAAAGCCTTGGAATGAGGAGAATATTGTTTATGCTTACAATTTAGGAGGATTGGCTTCGGCGCTTTTTTGTGCATATCATTTAAAATGGTGACGGTTCCAGGAAATACTTCTAAGCAAACTGTCCAATTGTGGTAAAACTGTTAAAATACACAATGAGAGTTCACAGAAATGATTAAGAACGTGTAATAAACACCTCAAGTACACGTAAATAGATTCTTACTACATTTACTGTCGAATTCAATCACGGAGGTTTCCAGTGGAAAGCTGTGAAATGACGAAAATACTGGTAATGTTTACAAGTACGGGTACTTCTGGTGGCAATTTCACGGGACTGTGCTTTCAATTATTACGAGTTCATGTTTGCAGAGCTCAGAATTGGTGTCTAAAGCCTTGGAATGAGGAGAATATTGTTTATGTTTACAATTTAGGAGGATTGGCTTTGGCGTTTTATTTTGTGTGAATCAGTTAAAATGGTGGCGGTTCCAGTAAATACTTCTAAGCAAACTGTCTAATTGTGGTAAAACTGTTAAAATACACAATGAGAGTTCCCAGAAATGATTACGAACGTGTAATAAACATCTCAAGTACACGTAAATAGATTCTTACTACATTTACTGTCGAATTCAATCACGGAGGTTTCGAGTGGAATGCTGTGAAATGACGAAATTCCGGTAATGTTTACAAGTCCGGGTACTTCGGGTGGCGTTTTCACGGGACTGTGCTTTCAATTATTACGAGTTCATGTTTACAGAGCTCAGAATTGGTGTCTAAAGCCTTGGAATGACGAGAATAGTTTTTATGTTTACAATTTAGGAGGATTGGCTTTGGCTTTTTTGTGTGTGAATCAGTTAAAATGGTGGCGGTTCCAGTAAATACTTCTAAGCAAACTGTCTAATTGTGGTAAAACTGTTGAAGTACACAATGAGAGTTCCCAGAAATGATTAAGAACGTGTAATAAATATCTCAAGTACACGTAAATAGATTCTTACTACATTTACTCTCGAATTCAATCACGGAGGTTTCGAGTGGAAAGCTGTGAAATGATGAAAATACTGGTAATGTTTACAAGTACGGGTACTTCTGGTAGCGTTTTCACGGGACTGTGCTTTCAAATATTAAGAGTTCATGTTTACAGAGCTCAGAATTGGTGTCTAAAGCCTTTGAATCACGAGAATAGTTTTTGTGTCTACAATTTAGGAGGATTGGCGTTGGCGTTTTTTTGTGTGAATCAGTTAAAATGGTGGCGGTTCCAGTAAACAGTTCTACGCAAACTCTCTAATTGTGGTAAAACTGTTAAAATACACAATGAGAGTTCACAGAAATGATTAAGCACGTGTAATAAACACCTCAAGTACACGTAAATAGATTCTTACTACATTTACTGTCGAATTCAATCACGGAGGTTTCGAATGGAAAGCTGGGAAATGACGAAAATACTGGTAATGTTTACAAGTACGGGTACTTCTGGTGGCAATTTCACGGGACTGTGCTTTCAATTATTACGAGTTCATGTTTGCAGAGCTCAGAATTGGTGTCTAAAGCCTTGGAATGAGGAGAATATTGTTTATGCTTACAATTTAGGAGGATTGGCTTCGGCGCTTTTTTGTGCATATCATTTAAAATGGTGACGGTTCCAGGAAATACTTCTAAGCAAACTGTCCAATTGTGGTAAAACTGTTAAAATACACAATGAGAGTTCACAGAAATGATTAAGAACGTGTAATAAACACCTCAAGTACACGTAAATAGATTCTTACTACCTTTACTGTCGAATTCAATCACGGAGGTTTCCAGTGGAAAGCTGTGAAATGACGAAAATACTGGTAATGTTTACAAGTACGGGTACTTCTGGTGGCAATTTCACGGGACTGTGCTTTCAATTATTACGAGTTCATGTTTGCAGAGCTCAGAATTGGTGTCTAAAGCCTTGGAATGAGGAGAATATTGTTTATGTTTACAATTTAGGAGGATTGGCTTTGGCGTTTTATTTTGTGTGAATCAGTTAAAATGGTGGCGGTTCCAGTAAATACTTCTAAGCAAACTGTCTAATTGTGGTAAAACTGTTAAAATACACAATGAGAGTTCCCAGAAATGATTACGAACGTGTAATAAACATCTCAAGTACACGTAAATAGATTCTTACTACATTTACTGTCGAATTCAATCACGGAGGTTTCGAGTGGAATGCTGTGAAATGACGAAATTCCGGTAATGTTTACAAGTCCGGGTACTTCGGGTGGCGTTTTCACGGGACTGTGCTTTCAATTATTACGAGTTCATGTTTACAGAGCTCAGAATTGGTGTCTAAAGCCTTGGAATGACGAGAATAGTTTTTATGTTTACAATTTAGGAGGATTGGCTTTGGCTTTTTTGTGTGTGAATCAGTTAAAATGGTGGCGGTTCCAGTAAATACTTCTAAGCAAACTGTCTAATTGTGGTAAAACTGTTGAAATACACAATGAGAGTTCCCAGAAATGATTAAGAACGTGTAATAAATATCTCAAGTACACGTAAATAGATTCTTACTACATTTACTCTCGAATTCAATCACGGAGGTTTCGAGTGGAAAGCTGTGAAATGATGAAAATACTGGTAATGTTTACAAGTACGGGTACTTCTGGTAGCGTTTTCACGGGACTGTGCTTTCAAATATTAAGAGTTCATGTTTACAGAGCTCAGAATTGGTGTCTAAAGCCTTTGAATCACGAGAATAGTTTTTGTGTCTACAATTTAGGAGGATTGGCGTTGGCGTTTTTTTGTGTGAATCAGTTAAAATGGTGGCGGTTCCAGTAAACAGTTCTACGCAAACTCTCTAATTGTGGTAAAACTGTTAAAATACACAATGAGAGTTCACAGAAATGATTAAGCACGTGTAATAAACACCTCAAGTACACGTAAATAGATTCTTACTACATTTACTGTCGAATTCAATCACGGAGGTTTCGAATGGAAAGCTGGGAAATGACGAAAATACTGGTAATGTTTACAAGTACGGGTACTTCTGGTGGCAATTTCACGGGACTGTGCTTTCAATTATTACGAGTTCATGTTTGCAGAGCTCAGAATTGGTGTCTAAAGCCTTGGAATGAGGAGAATATTGTTTATGCTTACAATTTAGGAGGATTGGCTTCGGCGCTTTTTTGTGCATATCATTTAAAATGGTGACGGTTCCAGGAAATACTTCTAAGCAAACTGTCCAATTGTGGTAAAACTGTTAAAATACACAATGAGAGTTCACAGAAATGATTAAGAACGTGTAATAAACACCTCAAGTACACGTAAATAGATTCTTACTACCTTTACTGTCGAATTCAATCACGGAGGTTTCCAGTGGAAAGCTGTGAAATGACGAAAATACTGGTAATGTTTACAAGTACGGGTACTTCTGGTGGCAATTTCACGGGACTGTGCTTTCAATTATTACGAGTTCATGTTTGCAGAGCTCAGAATTGGTGTCTAAAGCCTTGGAATGAGGAGAATATTGTTTATGTTTACAATTTAGGAGGATTGGCTTTGGCGTTTTATTTTGTGTGAATCAGTTAAAATGGTGGCGGTTCCAGTAAATACTTCTAAGCAAACTGTCTAATTGTGGTAAAACTGTTAAAATACACAATGAGAGTTCCCAGAAATGATTACGAACGTGTAATAAACATCTCAAGTACACGTAAATAGATTCTTACTACATTTACTGTCGAATTCAATCTCGGAGGTTTCGAGTGGAATGCTGTGAAATGACGAAATTCCGGTAATGTTTACAAGTCCGGGTACTTCGGGTGGCGTTTTCACGGGACTGTGCTTTCAATTATTACGAGTTCATGTTTACAGAGCTCAGAATTGGTGTCTAAAGCCTTGGAATGACGAGAATAGTTTTTATGTTTACAATTTAGGAGGATTGGCTTTGGCTTTTTTGTGTGTGAATCAGTTAAAATGGTGGCGGTTCCAGTAAATACTTCTAAGCAAACTGTCTAATTGTGGTAAAACTGTTGAAATACACAATGAGAGTTCCCAGAAATGATTAAGAACGTGTAATAAATATCTCAAGTACACGTAAATAGATTCTTACTACATTTACTCTCGAATTCAATCACGGAGGTTTCGAGTGGAAAGCTGTGAAATGATGAAAATACTGGTAATGTTTACAAGTACGGGTACTTCTGGTAGCGTTTTCACGGGACTGTGCTTTCAAATATTAAGAGTTCATGTTTACAGAGCTCAGAATTGGTGTCTAAAGCCTTTGAATCACGAGAATAGTTTTTGTGTCTACAATTTAGGAGGATTGGCGTTGGCGTTTTTTTGTGTGAATCAGTTAAAATGGTGGCGGTTCCAGTAAACAGTTCTACGCAAACTCTCTAATTGTGGTAAAACTGTTAAAATACACAATGAGAGTTCACAGAAATGATTAAGCACGTGTAATAAACACCTCAAGTACACGTAAATAGATTCTTACTACATTTACTGTCGAATTCAATCACGGAGGTTTCGAATGGAAAGCTGGGAAATGACGAAAATACTGGTAATGTTTACAAGTACGGGTACTTCTGGTGGCAATTTCACGGGACTGTGCTTTCAATTATTACGAGTTCATGTTTGCAGAGCTCAGAATTGGTGTCTAAAGCCTTGGAATGAGGAGAATATTGTTTATGCTTACAATTTAGGAGGATTGGCTTCGGCGCTTTTTTGTGCATATCATTTAAAATGGTGACGGTTCCAGGAAATACTTCTAAGCAAACTGTCCAATTGTGGTAAAACTGTTAAAATACACAATGAGAGTTCACAGAAATGATTAAGAACGTGTAATAAACACCTCAAGTACACGTAAATGGATTCTTACTACCTTTACTGTCGAATTCAATCACGGAGGTTTCGAGTGGAAAGCTGTGAAATGACGAAAATACTGGTAATGTTTACAAGTCCGGGTACTTCGGGTGGCGTTTTCACGGGACTGGGCTTTCAATTATTAAGAGTTCATGTTTACAGAGCTCAGATTTGGTGTCTAAAGCCTTGGAATGACGAGAATAGTTTTTATGTTTACAATTTAGGAGGATTTGCTTTGTCATTTCTTTGTGTTAATCAGTTAAAATGGTGGCGGTTCCAGTAAACAGTTCTAAGCAAACTATCTAATTGTGGTAAAACTGTTAAAATACACAATGAGAGTTCACAGAAATGATTAAGAACGTGTAATAAACACCTCAAGTACACGTAAATAGATTCTTACTACCTTTACTGTCGAATTCAATCACGGAGGTTTCCCGTGGAAAGCTGTGAAATGACGAAAATACTGGTAATGTTTACAAGTCCGGGTACTTCTGGTGGCGTTTTCACGGGACTGTGCTTTCAATTATTACGAGTTCATGTTTACAGAGCTCAGAATTGGTGTCTAAAGCCTTGGAATGAGGAGAATATTGTTTATGCTTACAATTTAGGAGGATTGGCTTCGGCGCTATTTTGTGCGTATCATTTAAAATGGTGACGGTTCCAGGAAATACTTCTAAGCAAACTGTCCAATTGTGGTAAAACTGTTAAAATACACAATGAGAGTTCCCAGAAATGATTAAGAACGTGTAATAAACACCTCAAGTACACGTAAATAGATTTTTACTACATTTACTGTCGAATTCAATCACGGAGGTTTCGAGTGGAAAGCTGTGAAATGACGAAAATACTGGTAATGTTTACAAGTACGGGTACTTCTGGAGGTGTTTTCACGGGACTGTGCTTTCAAATATTAAGAGTTCATGTTTACAGAGCTCAGATTTGGTGTCTAAAGCCTTTGATTCACGAGAATAGTTTTTATGTTTACAATTTAGGAGGATTTGCTTTGTCGTTTCTTTGTGTTAATCAGTTAAAATGGTGGCGGTTCCAGTAAACACTTCTAAGCAAACTGTCTAATTGTGGTAAAACTGTTAAAATACACAATGAGAGTTCCCAGAAATGATTAAGAACGTGTAATAAACCCCTCAAGTACACGTAAATAGATTTTTACTACATTTACTGTCGAATTCAATCACGGAGGTTTCGAGTGGAATGCTGTGAAATGACGAAATTCCGGTAATGTTTACAAGTCCGGGTACTTCGGGTGGCGTTTTCACGGGACTGTGCTTTCAATTATTACGAGTTCATGTTTACAGAGCTCAGAATTGGTGTCTAAAGCCTTGGAATGAGGAGAATAGTTTTTATGTTTACAATTTAGGAGGATTGGCTTTGGCTTTTTTGTGTGTGAATCAGTTAAAATGGTGGCGGTTCCAGTAAACAGTTCTAAGCAAACTCTCTAATTGTGGTAAAACTGTTGAAATACACAATGAGAGTTCACAGAAATGATTAAGAACGTGTAATAAACACCTCAAGTACACGTAAATAGATTCTTACTACCTTTACTGTCGAATTCAATCACGGAGGTTTCCAGTGGAAAGCTGTGAAATGACGAAAATACTGGTAATGTTTACAAGTACGGGTACTTCTGGTGGCAATTTCACGGGACTGTGCTTTCAATTATTACGAGTTCATGTTTGCAGAGCTCAGAATTGGTGTCTAAAGCCTTGGAATGAGGAGAATATTGTTTATGTTTACAATTTAGGAGGATTGGCTTTGGCTTTTTTGTGTGTGAATCAGTTAAAATGGTGGCGGTTCCAGTAAATACTTCTAAGCAAACTGTCTAATTGTGGTAAAACTGTTAAAATACACAATGAGAGTTCCCAGAAATGATTAAGAACGTGTAATAAACATCTCAAGTACACGTAAATAGATTCTTACTACATTTACTGTCGAATTCAATCACGGAGGTTTCGAGTGGAATGCTGTGAAATGACGAAATTCCGGTAATGTTTACAAGTCCGGGTACTTCGGGTGGCGTTTTCACGGGACTGTGCTTTCAATTATTACGAGTTCATGTTTACAGAGCTCAGAATTGGTGTCTAAAGCCTTGGAATGACGAGAATAGTTTTTATGTTTACAATTTAGGAGGATTGGCTTTGGCTTTTTTGTGTGTGAATCAGTTAAAATGGTGGCGGTTCCAGTAAATACTTCTAAGCAAACTGTCTAATTGTGGTAAAACTGTTGAAATACACAATGAGAGTTCCCAGAAATGATTAAGAACGTGTAATAAACACCTCAAGTACACGTAAATAGATTCTTACTACCTTTACTGTCGAATTCAATCACGGAGGTTTCGAGTGGAAAGCTGTGAAATGATGAAAATACTGGTAATGTTTACAAGTACGGGTACTTCTGGTAGCGTTTTCACGGGACTGTGCTTTCAAATATTAAGAGTTCATGTTTACAGAGCTCAGAATTGGTGTCTAAAGCCTTTGAATCACGAGAATAGTTTTTGTGTCTACAATTTAGGAGGATTGGCGTTGGCGTTTTTTTGTGTGAATCAGTTAAAATGGTGGCGGTTCCAGTAAACAGTTCTACGCAAACTCTCTAATTGTGGTAAAACTGTTAAAATACACAATGAGAGTTCACAGAAATGATTAAGCACGTGTAATAAACACCTCAAGTACACGTAAATAGATTCTTACTACATTTACTGTCGAATTCAATCACGGAGGTTTCGAATGGAAAGCTGGGAAATGACGAAAATACTGGTAATGTTTACAAGTACGGGTACTTCTGGTGGCAATTTCACGGGACTGTGCTTTCAATTATTACGAGTTCATGTTTGCAGAGCTCAGAATTGGTGTCTAAAGCCTTGGAATGAGGAGAATATTGTTTATGCTTACAATTTAGGAGGATTGGCTTCGGCGCTTTTTTGTGCATATCATTTAAAATGGTGACGGTTCCAGGAAATACTTCTAAGCAAACTGTCCAATTGTGGTAAAACTGTTAAAATACACAATGAGAGTTCACAGAAATGATTAAGAACGTGTAATAAACACCTCAAGTACACGTAAATAGATTCTTACTACCTTTACTGTCGAATTCAATCACGGAGGTTTCCAGTGGAAAGCTGTGAAATGACGAAAATACTGGTAATGTTTACAAGTACGGGTACTTCTGGTGGCAATTTCACGGGACTGTGCTTTCAATTATTACGAGTTCATGTTTGCAGAGCTCAGAATTGGTGTCTAAAGCCTTGGAATGAGGAGAATATTGTTTATGTTTACAATTTAGGAGGATTGGCTTTGGCGTTTTATTTTGTGTGAATCAGTTAAAATGGTGGCGGTTCCAGTAAATACTTCTAAGCAAACTGTCTAATTGTGGTAAAACTGTTAAAATACACAATGAGAGTTCCCAGAAATGATTACGAACGTGTAATAAACATCTCAAGTACACGTAAATAGATTCTTACTACATTTACTGTCGAATTCAATCACGGAGGTTTCGAGTGGAATGCTGTGAAATGACGAAATTCCGGTAATGTTTACAATTCCGGGTACTTCGGGTGGCGTTTTCACGGGACTGTGCTTTCAATTATTACGAGTTCATGTTTACAGAGCTCAGAATTGGTGTCTAAAGCCTTGGAATGACGAGAATAGTTTTTATGTTTACAATTTAGGAGGATTGGCTTTGGCTTTTTTGTGTGTGAATCAGTTAAAATGGTGGCGGTTCCAGTAAATACTTCTAAGCAAACTGTCTAATTGTGGTAAAACTGTTGAAATACACAATGAGAGTTCCCAGAAATGATTAAGAACGTGTAATAAATATCTCAAGTACACGTAAATAGATTCTTACTACATTTACTCTCGAATTCAATCACGGAGGTTTCGAGTGGAAAGCTGTGAAATGATGAAAATACTGGTAATGTTTACAAGTACGGGTACTTCTGGTAGCGTTTTCACGGGACTGTGCTTTCAAATATTAAGAGTTCATGTTTACAGAGCTCAGAATTGGTGTCTAAAGCCTTTGAATCACGAGAATAGTTTTTGTGTCTACAATTTAGGAGGATTGGCGTTGGCGTTTTTTTGTGTGAATCAGTTAAAATGGTGGCGGTTCCAGTAAACAGTTCTACGCAAACTCTCTAATTGTGGTAAAACTGTTAAAATACACAATGAGAGTTCACAGAAATGATTAAGCACGTGTAATAAACACCTCAAGTACACGTAAATAGATTCTTACTACATTTACTGTCGAATTCAATCACGGAGGTTTCGAATGGAAAGCTGGGAAATGACGAAAATACTGGTAATGTTTACAAGTACGGGTACTTCTGGTGGCAATTTCACGGGACTGTGCTTTCAATTATTACGAGTTCATGTTTGCAGAGCTCAGAATTGGTGTCTAAAGCCTTGGAATGAGGAGAATATTGTTTATGCTTACAATTTAGGAGGATTGGCTTCGGCGCTTTTTTGTGCATATCATTTAAAATGGTGACGGTTCCAGGAAATACTTCTAAGCAAACTGTCCAATTGTGGTAAAACTGTTAAAATACACAATGAGAGTTCACAGAAATGATTAAGAACGTGTAATAAACACCTCAAGTACACGTAAATAGATTCTTACTACCTTTACTGTCGAATTCAATCACGGAGGTTTCGAGTGGAAAGCTGTGAAATGACGAAAATACTGGTAATGTTTACAAGTCCGGGTACTTCGGGTGGCGTTTTCACGGGACTGGGCTTTCAATTATTAAGAGTTCATGTTTACAGAGCTCAGATTTGGTGTCTAAAGCCTTGGAATGACGAGAATAGTTTTTATGTTTACAATTTAGGAGGATTTGCTTTGTGGTTTCTTTGTGTTAATCAGTTAAAATGGTGGCGGTTCCAGTAAACAGTTCTAAGCAAACTATCTAATTGTGGTAAAACTGTTAAAATACACAATGAGAGTTCACAGAAATGATTAAGAACGTGTAATAAACACCTCAAGTACACGTAAATAGATTCTTACTACCTTTACTGTCGAATTCAATCACGGAGGTTTCCCGTGGAAAGCTGTGAAATGACGAAAATACTGGTAATGTTTACAAGTCCGGGTACTTCTGGTGGCGTTTTCACGGGACTGTGCTTTCAATTATTACGAGTTCATGTTTACAGAGCTCAGAATTGGTGTCTAAAGCCTTGGAATGAGGAGAATATTGTTTATGCTTACAATTTAGGAGGATTGGCTTCGGCGCTATTTTGTGCGTATCATTTAAAATGGTGACGGTTCCAGGAAATACTTCTAAGCAAACTGTCCAATTGTGGTAAAACTGTTAAAATACACAATGAGAGTTCCCAGAAATGATTAAGAACGTGTAATAAACACCTCAAGTACACGTAAATAGATTTTTACTACATTTACTGTCGAATTCAATCACGGAGGTTTCGAGTGGAAAGCTGTGAAATGACGAAAATACTGGTAATGTTTACAAGTACGGGTACTTCTGGAGGTGTTTTCACGGGACTGTGCTTTCAAATATTAAGAGTTCATGTTTACAGAGCTCAGATTTGGTGTCTAAAGCCTTTGAATCACGAGAATAGTTTTTATGTTTACAATTTAGGAGGATTTGCTTTGTCGTTTCTTTGTGTTAATCAGTTAAAATGGTGGCGGTTCCAGTAAACACTTCTAAGCAAACTGTCTAATTGTGGTAAAACTGTTAAAATACACAATGAGAGTTCCCAGAAATGATTAAGAACGTGTAATAAACCCCTCAAGTACACGTAAATAGATTTTTACTACATTTACTGTCGAATTCAATCACGGAGGTTTCGAGTGGAATGCTGTGAAATGACGAAATTCCGGTAATGTTTACAAGTCCGGGTACTTCGGGTGGCGTTTTCACGGGACTGTGCTTTCAATTATTACGAGTTCATGTTTACAGAGCTCAGAATTGGTGTCTAAAGCCTTGGAATGAGGAGAATAGTTTTTATGTTTACAATTTAGGAGGATTGGCTTTGGCTTTTTTGTGTGTGAATCAGTTAAAATGGTGGCGGTTCCAGTAAACAGTTCTAAGCAAACTCTCTAATTGTGGTAAAACTGTTGAAATACACAATGAGAGTTCACAGAAATGATTAAGAACGTGTAATAAACACCTCAAGTACACGTAAATAGATTCTTACTACCTTTACTGTCGAATTCAATCACGGAGGTTTCCAGTGGAAAGCTGTGAAATGACGAAAATACTGGTAATGTTTACAAGTACGGGTACTTCTGGTGGCAATTTCACGGGACTGTGCTTTCAATTATTACGAGTTCATGTTTGCAGAGCTCAGAATTGGTGTCTAAAGCCTTGGAATGAGGAGAATATTGTTTATGTTTACAATTTAGGAGGATTGGCTTTGGCTTTTTTGTGTGTGAATCAGTTAAAATGGTGGCGGTTCCAGTAAATACTTCTAAGCAAACTGTCTAATTGTGGTAAAACTGTTAAAATACACAATGAGAGTTCCCAGAAATGATTAAGAACGTGTAATAAACATCTCAAGTACACGTAAATAGATTCTTACTACATTTACTGTCGAATTCAATCACGGAGGTTTCGAGTGGAATGCTGTGAAATGACGAAATTCCGGTAATGTTTACAAGTCCGGGTACTTCGGGTGGCGTTTTCACGGGACTGTGCTTTCAATTATTACGAGTTCATGTTTACAGAGCTCAGAATTGGTGTCTAAAGCCTTGGAATGACGAGAATAGTTTTTATGTTTACAATTTAGGAGGATTGGCTTTGGCTTTTTTGTGTGTGAATCAGTTAAAATGGTGGCGGTTCCAGTAAATACTTCTAAGCAAACTGTCTAATTGTGGTAAAACTGTTAAAATACACAATGAGAGTTCCCAGAAATGATTAAGAACGTTTAATGAACATCTCACGTACACGTAAATAGATTCTTATTACATTTACTGTCGAATTCAATCACGGAGGTTTCGAATGGAAAGCTGGGAAATGACGAAAATACTGGTAATGTTTACAAGTACGGGTACTTCTGGTGGCAATTTCACGGGACTGTGCTTTCAGTTATTACGAGTTCATGTTTGCAGAGCTCAGAATTGGTGTCTAAAGCCTTGGAATGAGGAGAATATTGTTTATGTTTACAATTTAGGAGGATTGGCTTTGGCTTTTTTTTGTGTGAATCAGTTAAAATGGTGGCGGTTCCAGTAAATACTTCTAAGCAAACTGTCTAATTGTGGTAAAACTGTTAAAATACACAATGAGAGTTCACAGAAATGATTAAGAACGTGTAATAAACACCTCAAGTACACGTAAATAGATTCTTACTACCTTTACTGTCGAATTCAATCACGGAGGTTTCCCGTGGAAAGCTGTGAAATGACGAAAATACTGGTAATGTTTACAAGTCCGGGTACTTCTGGTGGCGTTTTCACGGGACTGTGCTTTCAATTATTACGAGTTCATGTATACAGAGCTCAGAATTGGTGTCTAAAGCCTTGGAATGAGGAGAATATTGTTTATGCTTACAATTTAGGAGGATTGGCTTCGGCGCTATTTTGTGCGTATCATTTAAAATGGTGACGGTTCCAGGAAATACTTCTAAGCAAACTCCAATTGTGGTAAAACTGTTAAAATACACAATGAGAGTTCCCAGAAATGATTAAGAACGTGTAATAAACACCTCAAGTACACGTAAATAGATTTTTACTACATTTACTGTCGAATTCAATCACGGAGGTTTCGAGTGGAAAGCTGTGAAATGACGAAAATACTGGTAATGTTTACAAGTACGGGTACTTCTGGAGGTGTTTTCACGGGACTGTGCTTTCAAATATTAAGAGTTCATGTTTACAGAGCTCAGATTTGGTGTCTAAAGCCTTTGAATCACGAGAATAGTTTTTATGTTTACAATTTAGGAGGATTTGCTTTGTCGTTTCTTTGTGTTAATCAGTTAAAATGGTGGCGGTTCCAGTAAACACTTCTAAGCAAACTGTCTAATTGTGGTAAAACTGTTAAAATACACAATGAGAGTTCCCAGAAATGATTAAGAACGTGTAATAAACCCCTCAAGTACACGTAAATAGATTTTTACTACATTTACTGTCGAATTCAATCACGGAGGTTTCGAGTGGAATGCTGTGAAATGACGAAATTCCGGTAATGTTTACAAGTCCGGGTACTTCGGGTGGCGTTTTCACGGGACTGTGCTTTCAATTATTACGAGTTCATGTTTACAGAGCTCAGAAATGGTGTCTAAAGCCTTGGAATGACGAGAATAGTTTTTATGTTTACAATTTAGGAGGATTGGCTTTGGCTTTTTTGTGTGTGAATCAGTTAAAATGGTGGCGGTTCCAGTAAATACTTCTAAGCAAACTGTCTAATTGTGGTAAAACTGTTAAAATACACAATGAGAGTTCCCAGAAATGATTAAGAACGTGTAATAAACATCTCAAGTACACGTAAATAGATTCTTACTACATTTACTGTCGAATTCAATCACGGAGGTTTCGAGTGGAATGCTGTGAAATGACGAAATTCCGGTAATGTTTACAAGTCCGGGTACTTCGGGTGGCGTTTTCACGGGACTGTGCTTTCAATTATTACGAGTTCATGTTTACAGAGCTCAGAATTGGTGTCTAAAGCCTTGGAATGACGAGAATAGTTTTTATGTTTACAATTTAGGAGGATTGGCTTTGGCTTTTTTGTGTGTGAATCAGTTAAAATGGTGGCGGTTCCAGTAAATACTTCTAAGCAAACTGTCTCATTGTGGTAAAACTGTTGAAATACACAATGAAAGTTCGCAGAAATGATTAAGAACGTGTAATAAATATCTCAAGTACACGTAAATAGATTCTTACTACATTTACTCTCGAATTCAATCACGGAGGTTTCGAGTGGAAAGCTGTGAAATGATGAAAATACTGGTAATGTTTACAAGTACGGGTACTTCTGGTAGCGTTTTCACGGGACTGTGCTTTCAAATATTAAGAGTTCATGTTTACAGAGGTCAGAATTGGTGTCTAAAGCCTTTGAATCACGAGAATAGTTTTTGTGTCTACAATTTAGGAGGATTGGCTTTGGCGTTTTTTTTGTGTGAATCAGTTAAAATGGTGGCGGTTCCAGTAAATTCTTCTAAGCAAACTGTCTAATTGTGGTAAAACTGTTAAAATACACAATGAGAGTTCCCAGAAATGATTAAGAACGTTTAATGAACATCTCACGTACACGTAAATAGATTCTTATTACATTTACTGTCGAATTCAATCACGGAGGTTTCGAATGGAAAGCTGGGAAATGACGAAAATACTGGTAATGTTTACAAGTACGGGTACTTCTGGTGGCAATTTCACGGGACTGTGCTTTCAATTATTACGAGTTCATGTTTGCAGAGCTCAGAATTGGTGTCTAAAGCCTTGGAATGAGGAGAATATTGTTTATGTTTACAATTTAGGAGGATTGGCTTTGGCTTTTTTTTGTGTGAATCAGTTAAAATGGTGGCGGTTCCAGTAAATACTTCTAAGCAAACTGTCTAATTGTGGTAAAACTGTTAAAATACACAATGAGAGTTCCCAGAAATGATAAAGAACATGTAATAAACATCTCAAGTACACGTAAATAGATTTTTACTACATTTACTGTCGAATTCAATCACGGAGGTTTCGAGTGGAAAGCTGTGAAATGACGAAAATACTGGTAATGTTTACAAGTCCGGGTACTTCGGGTGGCGTTTTCACGGGACTGGGCTTTCAATTATTAAGAGTTCATGTTTACAGAGCTCAGATTTGGTGTCTAAAGCCTTGGAATGAAGAGAATAGTTTTTATGTTTACAATTTAGGAGGATTTGCTTTGTCGTTTCTTTGTGTTAATCAGTTAAAATGGTGGCGGTTCCAGTAAACAGTTCTAAGCAAACTATCTAATTGTGGTAAAACTGTTAAAATACACAATGAGAGTTCACAGAAATGATTAAGAACGTGTAATAAACCCCTCAAGTACACGTAAATAGATTTTTACTACATTTACTGTCGAATTCAATCACGGAGGTTTCGAGTGGAAAGCTGTGAAATGACGAAAATACTGGTAATGTTTACAAGTACGGGTACTTCTGGAGGTGTTTTCACGGGACTGTGCTTTCAAATATTAAGAGTTCATGTTTACAGAGCTCAGAATTGGTGTCTAAAGCCTTGGAATGAGGAGAATATTGTTTATGTTTACAATTTAGGAGGATTGGCCTTGGCTTTTTTTTGTGTGAATCAGTTAAAATGGTGACGGTTCCAGTAAACAGTTCTAAGCAAACTCTCTAATTGTGGTAAAACTGTTGAAATACACAATGAGAGTTCACAGAAATGATTAAGAACGTGTAATAAACACCTCAAGTACACGTAAATAGATTCTTACTACCTTTACTGTCGAATTCAATCACGGAGGTTTCCAGTGGAAAGCTGTGAAATGACGAAAATACTGGTAATGTTTACAAGTACGGGTACTTCTGGTGGCAATTTCACGGGACTGTGCTTTCAATTATTACGAGTTCATGTTTGCAGAGCTCAGAATTGGTGTCTAAAGCCTTGGAATGTGGAGAATATTGTTTATGTTTACAATTTAGGAGGATTGGCTTTGGCTTTTTTTTGTGTGAATCAGTTAAAATGGTGGCGGTTCCAGTAAATACTTCTAAGCAAACTGTCTAATTGTGGTAAAACTGTTAAAATACACAATGAGAGTTCCCAGAAATGATTAAGAACGTGTAATAAACATCTCAAGTACACGTAAATAGATTCTTACTACATTTACTGTCGAATTCAATCACGGAGGTTTCGAGTGGAATGCTGTGAAATGACGAAATTCCGGTAATGTTTACAAGTCCGGGTACTTCGGGTGGCGTTTTCACGGGACTGTGCTTTCAATTATTACGAGTTCATGTTTACAGAGCTCAGAATTGGTGTCTAAAGCCTTGGAATGACGAGAATAGTTTTTATGTTTACAATTTAGGAGGATTTGCTTTGTCGTTTCTTTGTGTTAATCAGTTAAAATGGTGGCGGTTCCAGTAAACAGTTCTAAGCAAACTATCTAATTGTGGTAAAACTGTTAAAATACACAATGAGAGTTCACAGAAATGATTAAGAACGTGTAATAAACACCTCAAGTACACGTAAATAGATTCTTACTACCTTTACTGTCGAATTCAATCACGGAGGTTTCCCGTGGAAAGCTGTGAAATGACGAAAATACTGGTAATGTTTACAAGTCCGGGTACTTCTGGTGGCGTTTTCACGGGACTGTGCTTTCAATTATTACGAGTTCATGTTTACAGAGCTCAGAATTGGTGTCTAAAGCCTTGGAATGAGGAGAATATTGTTTATGCTTACAATTTAGGAGGATTGGCTTCGGCGCTTTTTTGTGCATATCATTTAAAATGGTGACGGTTCCAGGAAATACTTCTAAGCAAACTGTCCAATTGTGGTAAAACTGTTAAAATACACAATGAGAGTTCCCAGAAATGATTAAGAACGTGTAATAAACCCCTCAAGTACACGTAAATAGATTTTTACTACATTTACTGTCGAATTCAATAACGGAGGTTTCGAGTGGAAAGCTGTGAAATGACGAAAATACTGGTAATGTTTACAAGTACGGGTACTTCTGGAGGTGTTTTCACGGGACTGTGCTTTCAAATATTAAGAGTTCATGTTTACAGAGCTCAGAATTGGTGTCTAAAGCCTTTGAATCACGAGAATAGTTTTTATGTTTACAATTTAGGAGGATTTGCTTTGTCGTTTCTTTGTGTTAATCAGTTAAAATGGTGGCGGTTCCAGTAAACACTTCTAAGCAAACTGTCTAATTGTGGTAAAACTGTTAAAATACACAATGAGAGTTCCCAGAAATGATTAAGAACGTGTAATAAACCCCTCAAGTACACGTAAATAGATTTTTACTACATTTACTGTCGAATTCAATCACGGAGGTTTCGAGTGGAATGCTGTGAAATGACGAAATTCCGGTAATGTTTACAAATCCGGGTACTTCGGGTGGCGTTTTCAAGGGACTGTGCTTTCAATTATTACGAGTTCATGTTTACAGAGCTCAGAATTGGTGTCTAAAGCCTTGGAATGACGAGAATAGTTTTTATGTTTACAATTTAGGAGGATTGGCTTTGGCTTTTTTGTGTGTGAATCAGTTAAAATGGTGGCGGTTCCAGTAAATACTTCTAAGCAAACTGTCTAATTGTGGTAAAACTGTTAAAATACACAATGAGAGTTCCCAGAAATGATTAAGAACGTGTAATAAACATCTCAAGTACACGTAAATAGATTCTTACTACATTTACTGTCGAATTCAATCACGGAGGTTTCGAGTGGAATGCTGTGAAATGACGAAATTCCGGTAATGTTTACAAGTCCGGGTACTTCGGGTGGCGTTTTCACGGGACTGTGCTTTCAATTATTACGAGTTCATGTTTACAGAGCTCAGAATTGGTGTCTAAAGCCTTGGAATGACGAGAATAGTTTTTATGTTTACAATTTAGGAGGATTGGCTTTGGCTTTTTTGTGTGTGAATCAGTTAAAATGGTGGCGGTTCCAGTAAATACTTCTAAGCAAACTGTCTCATTGTGGTAAAACTGTTGAAATACACAATGAAAGTTCGCAGAAATGATTAAGAACGTGTAATAAATATCTCAAGTACACGTAAATAGATTCTTACTACATTTACTCTCGAATTCAATCACGGAGGTTTCGAGTGGAAAGCTGTGAAATGATGAAAATACTGGTAATGTTTACAAGTACGGGTACTTCTGGTAGCGTTTTCACGGGACTGTGCTTTCAAATATTAAGAGTTCATGTTTACAGAGGTCAGAATTGGTGTCTAAAGCCTTTGAATCACGAGAATAGTTTTTGTGTCTACAATTTAGGAGGATTGGCTTTGGCGTTTTTTTTGTGTGAATCAGTTAAAATGGTGGCGGTTCCAGTAAATTCTTCTAAGCAAACTGTCTAATTGTGGTAAAACTGTTAAAATACACAATGAGAGTTCCCAGAAATGATTAAGAACGTTTAATGAACATCTCACGTACACGTAAATAGATTCTTATTACATTTACTGTCGAATTCAATCACGGAGGTTTCGAATGGAAAGCTGGGAAATGACGAAAATACTGGTAATGTTTACAAGTACGGGTACTTCTGGTGGCAATTTCACGGGACTGTGCTTTCAATTATTACGAGTTCATGTTTGCAGAGCTCAGAATTGGTGTCTAAAGCCTTGGAATGAGGAGAATATTGTTTATGTTTACAATTTAGGAGGATTGGCTTTGGCTTTTTTTTGTGTGAATCAGTTAAAATGGTGGCGGTTCCAGTAAATACTTCTAAGCAAACTGTCTAATTGTGGTAAAACTGTTAAAATACACAATGAGAGTTCCCAGAAATGATAAAGAACATGTAATAAACATCTCAAGTACACGTAAATAGATTTTTACTACATTTACTGTCGAATTCAATCACGGAGGTTTCGAGTGGAAAGCTGTGAAATGACGAAAATACTGGTAATGTTTACAAGTCCGGGTACTTCGGGTGGCGTTTTCACGGGACTGGGCTTTCAATTATTAAGAGTTCATGTTTACAGAGCTCAGATTTGGTGTCTAAAGCCTTGGAATGAAGAGAATAGTTTTTATGTTTACAATTTAGGAGGATTTGCTTTGTCGTTTCTTTGTGTTAATCAGTTAAAATGGTGGCGGTTCCAGTAAACAGTTCTAAGCAAACTATCTAATTGTGGTAAAACTGTTAAAATACACAATGAGAGTTCACAGAAATGATTAAGAACGTGTAATAAACACCTCAAGTACACGTAAATAGATTCTTACTACCTTTACTGTCGAATTCAATCACGGAGGTTTCCCGTGGAAAGCTGTGAAATGACGAAAATACTGGTAATGTTTACAACTCCGGGTACTTCTGGTGGCGTTTTCACGGGACTGTGCTTTCAATTATTACGAGTTCATGTTTACAGAGCTCAGAATTGGTGTCTAAAGCCTTGGAATGAGGAGAATATTGTTTATGCTTACAATTTAGGAGGATTGGCTTCGGCGCTTTTTTGTGCATATCATTTAAAATGGTGACGGTTCCAGGAAATACTTCTAAGCAAACTGTCCAATTGTGGTAAAACTGTTAAAATACACAATGAGAGTTCCCAGAAATGATTAAGAACGTGTAATAAACCCCTCAAGTACACGTAAATAGATTTTTACTACATTTACTGTCGAATTCAATCACGGAGGTTTCGAGTGGAAAGCTGTGAAATGACGAAAATACTGGTAATGTTTACAAGTACGGGTACTTCTGGAGGTGTTTTCACGGGACTGTGCTTTCAAATATTAAGAGTTCATGTTTACAGAGCTCAGAATTGGTGTCTAAAGCCTTGGAATGAGGAGAATATTGTTTATGTTTACAATTTAGGAGGATTGGCCTTGGCTTTTTTTTGTGTGAATCAGTTAAAATGGTGGCGGTTCCAGTAAACAGTTCTAAGCAAACTCTCTAATTGTGGTAAAACTGTTGAAATACACAATGAGAGTTCACAGAAATGATTAAGAACGTGTAATAAACACCTCAAGTACACGTAAATAGATTCTTACTACCTTTACTGTCGAATTCAATCACGGAGGTTTCCAGTGGAAAGCTGTGAAATGACGAAAATACTGGTAATGTTTACAAGTACGGGTACTTCTGGTGGCAATTTCACGGGACTGTGCTTTCAATTATTACGAGTTCATGTTTGCAGAGCTCAGAATTGGTGTCTAAAGCCTTGGAATGAGGAGAATATTGTTTATGTTTACAATTTAGGAGGATTGGCTTTGGCTTTTTTTTGTGTGAATCAGTTAAAATGGTGGCGGTTCCAGTAAATACTTCTAAGCAAACTGTCTAATTGTGGTAAAACTGTTAAAATACACAATGAGAGTTCCCAGAAATGATTAAGAACGTGTAATAAACATCTCAAGTACACGTAAATAGATTCTTACTACATTTACTGTCGAATTCAATCACGGAGGTTTCGAGTGGAATGCTGTGAAATGACGAAATTCCGGTAATGTTTACAAGTCCGGGTACTTCGGGTGGCGTTTTCACGGGACTGTGCTTTCAATTATTACGAGTTCATGTTTACAGAGCTCAGAATTGGTGTCTAAAGCCTTGGAATGACGAGAATAGTTTTTATGTTTACAATTTAGGAGGATTTGCTTTGTCGTTTCTTTGTGTTAATCAGTTAAAATGGTGGCGGTTCCAGTAAACAGTTCTAAGCAAACTATCTAATTGTGGTAAAACTGTTAAAATACACAATGAGAGTTCACAGAAATGATTAAGAACGTGTAATAAACACCTCAAGTACACGTAAATAGATTCTTACTACCTTTACTGTCGAATTCAATCACGGAGGTTTCCCGTGGAAAGCTGTGAAATGACGAAAATACTGGTAATGTTTACAAGTCCGGGTACTTCTGGTGGCGTTTTCACGGGACTGTGCTTTCAATTATTACGAGTTCATGTTTACAGAGCTCAGAATTGGTGTCTAAAGCCTTGGAATGAGGAGAATATTGTTTATGCTTACAATTTAGGAGGATTGGCTTCGGTGCTTTTTTGTGCATATCATTTAAAATGGTGACGGTTCCAGGAAATACTTCTAAGCAAACTGTCCAATTGTGGTAAAACTGTTAAAATACACAATGAGAGTTCCCAGAAATGATTAAGAACGTGTAATAAACCCCTCAAGTACACGTAAATAGATTTTTACTACATTTACTGTCGAATTCAATAACGGAGGTTTCGAGTGGAAAGCTGTGAAATGACGAAAATACTGGTAATGTTTACAAGTACGGGTACTTCTGGAGGTGTTTTCACGGGACTGTGCTTTCAAATATTAAGAGTTCATGTTTACAGAGCTCAGAATTGGTGTCTAAAGCCTTGGAATGAGGAGAATATTGTTTATGTTTACAATTTAGGAGGATTGGCCTTGGCTTTTTTTTGTGTGAATCAGTTAAAATGGTGGCGGTTCCAGTAAACAGTTCTAAGCAAACTCTCTAATTGTGGTAAAACTGTTGAAATACACAATGAGAGTTCACAGAAATGATTAAGAACGTGTAATAAACACCTCAAGTACACGTAAATAGATTCTTACTACCTTTACTGTCGAATTCAATCACGGAGGTTTCCAGTGGAAAGCTGTGAAATGACGAAAATACTGGTAATGTTTACAAGTACGGGTACTTCTGGTGGCAATTTCACGGGACTGTGCTTTCAATTATTACGAGTTCATGTTTTCAGAGCTCAGAATTGGTGTCTAAAGCCTTGGAATGAGGAGAATATTGTTTATGTTTACAATTTAGGAGGATTGGCTTTGGCTTTTTTTTGTGTGAATCAGTTAAAATGGTGGCGGTTCCAGTAAATACTTCTAAGCAAACTGTCTCATTGTGGTAAAACTGTTGAAATACACAATGAAAGTTCGCAGAAATGATTAAGAACGTGTAATAAATATCTCAAGTACACGTAAATAGATTCTTACTACATTTACTCTCGAATTCAATCACGGAGGTTTCGAGTGGAAAGCTGTGAAATGATGAAAATACTGGTAATGTTTACAAGTACGGGTACTTCTGGTAGCGTTTTCACGGGACTGTGCTTTCAAATATTAAGAGTTCATGTTTACAGAGGTCAGAATTGGTGTCTAAAGCCTTTGAATCACGAGAATAGTTTTTGTGTCTACAATTTAGGAGGATTGGCTTTGGCGTTTTTTTTGTGTGAATCAGTTAAAATGGTGGCGGTTCCAGTAAATTCTTCTAAGCAAACTGTCTAATTGTGGTAAAACTGTTAAAATACACAATGAGAGTTCCCAGAAATGATTAAGAACGTTTAATGAACATCTCACGTACACGTAAATAGATTCTTATTACATTTACTGTCGAATTCAATCACGGAGGTTTCGAATGGAAAGCTGGGAAATGACGAAAATACTGGTAATGTTTACAAGTACGGGTACTTCTGGTGGCAATTTCACGGGACTGTGCTTTCAATTATTACGAGTTCATGTTTGCAGAGCTCAGAATTGGTGTCTAAAGCCTTGGAATGAGGAGAATATTGTTTATGTTTACAATTTAGGAGGATTGGCTTTGGCTTTTTTTTGTGTGAATCAGTTAAAATGGTGGCGGTTCCAGTAAATACTTCTAAGCAAACTGTCTAATTGTGGTAAAACTGTTAAAATACACAATGAGAGTTCCCAGAAATGATAAAGAACATGTAATAAACATCTCAAGTACACGTAAATAGATTTTTACTACATTTACTGTCGAATTCAATCACGGAGGTTTCGAGTGGAAAGCTGTGAAATGACGAAAATACTGGTAATGTTTACAAGTCCGGGTACTTCGGGTGGCGTTTTCACGGGACTGGGCTTTCAATTATTAAGAGTTCATGTTTACAGAGCTCAGATTTGGTGTCTAAAGCCTTGGAATGAAGAGAATAGTTTTTATGTTTACAATTTAGGAGGATTTGCTTTGTCGTTTCTTTGTGTTAATCAGTTAAAATGGTGGCGGTTCCAGTAAACAGTTCTAAGCAAACTATCTAATTGTGGTAAAACTGTTAAAATACACAATGAGAGTTCACAGAAATGATTAAGAACGTGTAATAAACCCCTCAAGTACACGTAAATAGATTTTTACTACATTTACTGTCGAATTCAATCACGGAGGTTTCGAGTGGAAAGCTGTGAAATGACGAAAATACTGGTAATGTTTACAAGTACGGGTACTTCTGGAGGTGTTTTCACGGGACTGTGCTTTCAAATATTAAGAGTTCATGTTTACAGAGCTCAGAATTGGTGTCTAAAGCCTTGGAATGAGGAGAATATTGTTTATGTTTACAATTTAGGAGGATTGGCCTTGGCTTTTTTTTGTGTGAATCAGTTAAAATGGTGACGGTTCCAGTAAACAGTTCTAAGCAAACTCTCTAATTGTGGTAAAACTGTTGAAATACACAATGAGAGTTCACAGAAATGATTAAGAACGTGTAATAAACACCTCAAGTACACGTAAATAGATTCTTACTACCTTTACTGTCGAATTCAATCACGGAGGTTTCCAGTGGAAAGCTGTGAAATGACGAAAATACTGGTAATGTTTACAAGTACGGGTACTTCTGGTGGCAATTTCACGGGACTGTGCTTTCAATTATTACGAGTTCATGTTTGCAGAGCTCAGAATTGGTGTCTAAAGCCTTGGAATGTGGAGAATATTGTTTATGTTTACAATTTAGGAGGATTGGCTTTGGCTTTTTTTTGTGTGAATCAGTTAAAATGGTGGCGGTTCCAGTAAATACTTCTAAGCAAACTGTCTAATTGTGGTAAAACTGTTAAAATACACAATGAGAGTTCCCAGAAATGATTAAGAACGTGTAATAAACATCTCAAGTACACGTAAATAGATTCTTACTACATTTACTGTCGAATTCAATCACGGAGGTTTCGAGTGGAATGCTGTGAAATGACGAAATTCCGGTAATGTTTACAAGTCCGGGTACTTCGGGTGGCGTTTTCACGGGACTGTGCTTTCAATTATTACGAGTTCATGTTTACAGAGCTCAGAATTGGTGTCTAAAGCCTTGGAATGACGAGAATAGTTTTTATGTTTACAATTTAGGAGGATTTGCTTTGTCGTTTCTTTGTGTTAATCAGTTAAAATGGTGGCGGTTCCAGTAAACAGTTCTAAGCAAACTATCTAATTGTGGTAAAACTGTTAAAATACACAATGAGAGTTCACAGAAATGATTAAGAACGTGTAATAAACACCTCAAGTACACGTAAATAGATTCTTACTACCTTTACTGTCGAATTCAATCACGGAGGTTTCCCGTGGAAAGCTGTGAAATGACGAAAATACTGGTAATGTTTACAAGTCCGGGTACTTCTGGTGGCGTTTTCACGGGACTGTGCTTTCAATTATTACGAGTTCATGTTTACAGAGCTCAGAATTGGTGTCTAAAGCCTTGGAATGAGGAGAATATTGTTTATGCTTACAATTTAGGAGGATTGGCTTCGGCGCTTTTTTGTGCATATCATTTAAAATGGTGACGGTTCCAGGAAATACTTCTAAGCAAACTGTCCAATTGTGGTAAAACTGTTAAAATACACAATGAGAGTTCCCAGAAATGATTAAGAACGTGTAATAAACCCCTCAAGTACACGTAAATAGATTTTTACTACATTTACTGTCGAATTCAATAACGGAGGTTTCGAGTGGAAAGCTGTGAAATGACGAAAATACTGGTAATGTTTACAAGTACGGGTACTTCTGGAGGTGTTTTCACGGGACTGTGCTTTCAAATATTAAGAGTTCATGTTTACAGAGCTCAGAATTGGTGTCTAAAGCCTTTGAATCACGAGAATAGTTTTTATGTTTACAATTTAGGAGGATTTGCTTTGTCGTTTCTTTGTGTTAATCAGTTAAAATGGTGGCGGTTCCAGTAAACACTTCTAAGCAAACTGTCTAATTGTGGTAAAACTGTTAAAATACACAATGAGAGTTCCCAGAAATGATTAAGAACGTGTAATAAACCCCTCAAGTACACGTAAATAGATTTTTACTACATTTACTGTCGAATTCAATCACGGAGGTTTCGAGTGGAATGCTGTGAAATGACGAAATTCCGGTAATGTTTACAAATCCGGGTACTTCGGGTGGCGTTTTCAAGGGACTGTGCTTTCAATTATTACGAGTTCATGTTTACAGAGCTCAGAATTGGTGTCTAAAGCCTTGGAATGACGAGAATAGTTTTTATGTTTACAATTTAGGAGGATTGGCTTTGGCTTTTTTGTGTGTGAATCAGTTAAAATGGTGGCGGTTCCAGTAAATACTTCTAAGCAAACTGTCTAATTGTGGTAAAACTGTTAAAATACACAATGAGAGTTCCCAGAAATGATTAAGAACGTGTAATAAACATCTCAAGTACACGTAAATAGATTCTTACTACATTTACTGTCGAATTCAATCACGGAGGTTTCGAGTGGAATGCTGTGAAATGACGAAATTCCGGTAATGTTTACAAGTCCGGGTACTTCGGGTGGCGTTTTCACGGGACTGTGCTTTCAATTATTACGAGTTCATGTTTACAGAGCTCAGAATTGGTGTCTAAAGCCTTGGAATGACGAGAATAGTTTTTATGTTTACAATTTAGGAGGATTGGCTTTGGCTTTTTTGTGTGTGAATCAGTTAAAATGGTGGCGGTTCCAGTAAATACTTCTAAGCAAACTGTCTCATTGTGGTAAAACTGTTGAAATACACAATGAAAGTTCGCAGAAATGATTAAGAACGTGTAATAAATATCTCAAGTACACGTAAATAGATTCTTACTACATTTACTCTCGAATTCAATCACGGAGGTTTCGAGTGGAAAGCTGTGAAATGATGAAAATACTGGTAATGTTTACAAGTACGGGTACTTCTGGTAGCGTTTTCACGGGACTGTGCTTTCAAATATTAAGAGTTCATGTTTACAGAGGTCAGAATTGGTGTCTAAAGCCTTTGAATCACGAGAATAGTTTTTGTGTCTACAATTTAGGAGGATTGGCTTTGGCGTTTTTTTTGTGTGAATCAGTTAAAATGGTGGCGGTTCCAGTAAATTCTTCTAAGCAAACTGTCTAATTGTGGTAAAACTGTTAAAATACACAATGAGAGTTCCCAGAAATGATTAAGAACGTTTAATGAACATCTCACGTACACGTAAATAGATTCTTATTACATTTACTGTCGAATTCAATCACGGAGGTTTCGAATGGAAAGCTGGGAAATGACGAAAATACTGGTAATGTTTACAAGTACGGGTACTTCTGGTGGCAATTTCACGGGACTGTGCTTTCAATTATTACGAGTTCATGTTTGCAGAGCTCAGAATTGGTGTCTAAAGCCTTGGAATGAGGAGAATATTGTTTATGTTTACAATTTAGGAGGATTGGCTTTGGCTTTTTTTTGTGTGAATCAGTTAAAATGGTGGCGGTTCCAGTAAATACTTCTAAGCAAACTGTCTAATTGTGGTAAAACTGTTAAAATACACAATGAGAGTTCCCAGAAATGATAAAGAACATGTAATAAACATCTCAAGTACACGTAAATAGATTTTTACTACATTTACTGTCGAATTCAATCACGGAGGTTTCGAGTGGAAAGCTGTGAAATGACGAAAATACTGGTAATGTTTACAAGTCCGGGTACTTCGGGTGGCGTTTTCACGGGACTGGGCTTTCAATTATTAAGAGTTCATGTTTACAGAGCTCAGATTTGGTGTCTAAAGCCTTGGAATGAAGAGAATAGTTTTTATGTTTACAATTTAGGAGGATTTGCTTTGTCGTTTCTTTGTGTTAATCAGTTAAAATGGTGGCGGTTCCAGTAAACAGTTCTAAGCAAACTATCTAATTGTGGTAAAACTGTTAAAATACACAATGAGAGTTCACAGAAATGATTAAGAACGTGTAATAAACACCTCAAGTACACGTAAATAGATTCTTACTACCTTTACTGTCGAATTCAATCACGGAGGTTTCCCGTGGAAAGCTGTGAAATGACGAAAATACTGGTAATGTTTACAACTCCGGGTACTTCTGGTGGCGTTTTCACGGGACTGTGCTTTCAATTATTACGAGTTCATGTTTACAGAGCTCAGAATTGGTGTCTAAAGCCTTGGAATGAGGAGAATATTGTTTATGCTTACAATTTAGGAGGATTGGCTTCGGCGCTTTTTTGTGCATATCATTTAAAATGGTGACGGTTCCAGGAAATACTTCTAAGCAAACTGTCCAATTGTGGTAAAACTGTTAAAATACACAATGAGAGTTCCCAGAAATGATTAAGAACGTGTAATAAACCCCTCAAGTACACGTAAATAGATTTTTACTACATTTACTGTCGAATTCAATCACGGAGGTTTCGAGTGGAAAGCTGTGAAATGACGAAAATACTGGTAATGTTTACAAGTACGGGTACTTCTGGAGGTGTTTTCACGGGACTGTGCTTTCAAATATTAAGAGTTCATGTTTACAGAGCTCAGAATTGGTGTCTAAAGCCTTGGAATGAGGAGAATATTGTTTATGTTTACAATTTAGGAGGATTGGCCTTGGCTTTTTTTTGTGTGAATCAGTTAAAATGGTGGCGGTTCCAGTAAACAGTTCTAAGCAAACTCTCTAATTGTGGTAAAACTGTTGAAATACACAATGAGAGTTCACAGAAATGATTAAGAACGTGTAATAAACACCTCAAGTACACGTAAATAGATTCTTACTACCTTTACTGTCGAATTCAATCACGGAGGTTTCCAGTGGAAAGCTGTGAAATGACGAAAATACTGGTAATGTTTACAAGTACGGGTACTTCTGGTGGCAATTTCACGGGACTGTGCTTTCAATTATTACGAGTTCATGTTTGCAGAGCTCAGAATTGGTGTCTAAAGCCTTGGAATGAGGAGAATATTGTTTATGTTTACAATTTAGGAGGATTGGCTTTGGCTTTTTTTTGTGTGAATCAGTTAAAATGGTGGCGGTTCCAGTAAATACTTCTAAGCAAACTGTCTAATTGTGGTAAAACTGTTAAAATACACAATGAGAGTTCCCAGAAATGATTAAGAACGTGTAATAAACATCTCAAGTACACGTAAATAGATTCTTACTACATTTACTGTCGAATTCAATCACGGAGGTTTCGAGTGGAATGCTGTGAAATGACGAAATTCCGGTAATGTTTACAAGTCCGGGTACTTCGGGTGGCGTTTTCACGGGACTGTGCTTTCAATTATTACGAGTTCATGTTTACAGAGCTCAGAATTGGTGTCTAAAGCCTTGGAATGACGAGAATAGTTTTTATGTTTACAATTTAGGAGGATTTGCTTTGTCGTTTCTTTGTGTTAATCAGTTAAAATGGTGGCGGTTCCAGTAAACAGTTCTAAGCAAACTATCTAATTGTGGTAAAACTGTTAAAATACACAATGAGAGTTCACAGAAATGATTAAGAACGTGTAATAAACACCTCAAGTACACGTAAATAGATTCTTACTACCTTTACTGTCGAATTCAATCACGGAGGTTTCCCGTGGAAAGCTGTGAAATGACGAAAATACTGGTAATGTTTACAAGTCCGGGTACTTCTGGTGGCGTTTTCACGGGACTGTGCTTTCAATTATTACGAGTTCATGTTTACAGAGCTCAGAATTGGTGTCTAAAGCCTTGGAATGAGGAGAATATTGTTTATGCTTACAATTTAGGAGGATTGGCTTCGGTGCTTTTTTGTGCATATCATTTAAAATGGTGACGGTTCCAGGAAATACTTCTAAGCAAACTGTCCAATTGTGGTAAAACTGTTAAAATACACAATGAGAGTTCCCAGAAATGATTAAGAACGTGTAATAAACCCCTCAAGTACACGTAAATAGATTTTTACTACATTTACTGTCGAATTCAATAACGGAGGTTTCGAGTGGAAAGCTGTGAAATGACGAAAATACTGGTAATGTTTACAAGTACGGGTACTTCTGGAGGTGTTTTCACGGGACTGTGCTTTCAAATATTAAGAGTTCATGTTTACAGAGCTCAGAATTGGTGTCTAAAGCCTTGGAATGAGGAGAATATTGTTTATGTTTACAATTTAGGAGGATTGGCCTTGGCTTTTTTTTGTGTGAATCAGTTAAAATGGTGGCGGTTCCAGTAAACAGTTCTAAGCAAACTCTCTAATTGTGGTAAAACTGTTGAAATACACAATGAGAGTTCACAGAAATGATTAAGAACGTGTAATAAACACCTCAAGTACACGTAAATAGATTCTTACTACCTTTACTGTCGAATTCAATCACGGAGGTTTCCAGTGGAAAGCTGTGAAATGACGAAAATACTGGTAATGTTTACAAGTACGGGTACTTCTGGTGGCAATTTCACGGGACTGTGCTTTCAATTATTACGAGTTCATGTTTTCAGAGCTCAGAATTGGTGTCTAAAGCCTTGGAATGAGGAGAATATTGTTTATGTTTACAATTTAGGAGGATTGGCTTTGGCTTTTTTTTGTGTGAATCAGTTAAAATGGTGGCGGTTCCAGTAAATACTTCTAAGCAAACTGTCTAATTGTGGTAAAACTGTTAAAATACACAATGAGAGTTCCCAGAAATGATTAAGAACGTGTAATAAACATCTCAAGTACACGTAAATAGATTCTTACTACATTTACTGTCGAATTCAATCACGGAGGTTTCGAGTGGAATGCTGGGAAATGACGAAATTCCGGTAATGTTTACAAGTCCGGGTACTTCGGGTGGCGTTTTCACGGGACTGTGCTTTCAATTATTACGAGTTCATGTTTACAGAGCTCAGAATTGGTGTCTAAAGCCTTGGAATGATGAGAATAGTTTTTATGTTTACAATTTAGGAGGATTGGCTTTGGCTTTTTTGTGTGTGAATCAGTTAAAATGGTGGCGGTTCCAGTAAATACTTCTAAGCAAACTGTCTAATTGTGGTAAAACTGTTGAAATACACAATGAGAGTTCCCAGAAATGATTAAGAACGTGTAATAAATATCTCAAGTACACGTAAATAGATTCTTACTACATTTACTCTCGAATTCAATCACGGAGGTTTCGAGTGGAAAGCTGTGAAATGATGAAAATACTGGTAATGTTTACAAGTACGGGTACTTCTGGTAGCGTTTTCACGGGACTGTGCTTTCAAATATTAAGAGTTCATGTTTACAGAGGTCAGAATTGGTGGCTAAAGCCTTTGAATCACGAGAATAGTTTTTGTGTCTACAATTTAGGAGGATTGGCTTTGGCGTTTTTTTTGTGTGAATCAGTTAAAATGGTGGCGGTTCCAGTAAATTCTTCTAAGCAAACTGTCTAATTGTGGTAAAACTGTTAAAATACACAATGAGAGTTCCCAGAAATGATTAAGAACGTTTAATGAACATCTCACGTACACGTAAATAGATTCTTATTACATTTACTGTCGAATTCAATCACGGAGGTTTCGAATGGAAAGCTGGGAAATGACGAAAATACTGGTAATGTTTACAAGTACGGGTACTTCTGGAGGCGTTTTCACGGGACTGTGCTTTCAAATATTAAGAGTTCATGTTTACAGAGCTCAGAATTGGTGTCTAAAGCCTTTGAACCACGAGAATAGTTTTTATGTTTACAATTTAGGAGGATTTGCTTTGTCGTTTCTTTGTGTTAATCAGTTAAAATGGTGGCGGTTCCAGTAAACACTTCTAAGCAAACTGTCTAATTGTGGTAAAACTGTTAAAATACACAATGAGAGTTCCCAGAAATGATAAAGAACGTGTAATAAACATCTCAAGTACACGTAAATAGATTTTTACTACATTTACTGTCGAATTCAATCACGGAGGTTTCGAGTGGAAAGCTGTGAAATGACGAAAATACTGGTAATGTTTACAAGTCTGGGTACTTCGGGTGGCGTTTTCACGGGACTGGGCTTTCAATTATTAAGAGTTCATGTTTACAGAGCTCAGATTTGGTGTCTAAAGCCTTTGAATCACGAGAATAGTTTTTATGTTTACAATTTAGGAGGATTTGCTTTGTCGTTTCTTTGTGTTAATCAGTTAAAATGGTGGCGGTTCCAGTAAACACTTCTAAGCAAACTGTCTAATTGTGGTAAAACTGTTAAAATACACAATGATAGTTCCCAGAAATGATTAAGAACGTGTAATAAACACCTCAAGTACACGTAAATAGATTCTTACTACATTTACTGTCGAATTCAATCACGGAGGTTTCGAGTGGAAAGCTGTGAAATGACGAAAATACTGGTAATGTTTACAAGTACGGGTACTTCTGGAGGCGTTTTCACGGGACTGTGCTTTCAAATATTAAGAGTTCATGTTTACAGAGCTCAGAATTGGTGTCTAAAGCCTTTGAATCACGAGAATAGTTTTTATGTTTACAATTTAGGAGGATTGGCGTTGGCGTTTTTTTGTGTGAATCAGTTAAAATGGTGGCGGTTCCAGTAAACAGTTCTACGCAAACTCTCTAATTGTGGTAAAACTGTTAAAATACACAATGAGAGTTCACAGAAATGATTAAGAACGTGTAATAAACACCTCAAGTACACGTAAATAGATTCTTACTACATTTACTGTCGAATTCAATCACGGAGGTTTCGAATGGAAAGCTGGGAAATGACGAAAATACTGGTAATGTTTACAAGTACGGGTACCTCTCGTGGCAATTTCACGGGACTGTGCTTTCAATTATTACGAGTTCATGTTTGCAGAGCTCAGAATTGGTGTCTAAAGCCTTGGAATGAGGAGAATATTGTTTATGTTTACAATTTAGGAGGATTGGCTTTGGCTTTTTTTTGTGTGAATCAGTTAAAATGGTGGCGGTTCCAGTAAATACTTCTAAGCAAACTGTCTAATTGTGGTAAAACTGTTAAAATACACAATGAGAGTTCCCAGAAATGATAAAGAACGTGTAATAAACATCTCAAGTACACGTAAATAGATTTTTACTACATTTACTGTCGAATTCAATCACGGAGGTTTCGAGTGGAAAGCTGTGAAATGACGAAAATACTGGTAATGTTTACAAGTCCGGGTACTTCGGGTGGCGTTTTCACGGGACTGGGCTTTCAATTATTAAGAGTTCATGTTTACAGAGCTCAGATTTGGTGTCTAAAGCCTTGGAATGACTAGAATAGTTTTTATGTTTACAATTTAGGAGGATTTGCTTTGTCGTTTCTTTGTGTTAATCAGTTAAAATGGTGGCGGTTCCAGTAAACAGTTCTAAGCAAACTATCTAATTGTGGTAAAACTGTTAAAATACACAATGAGAGTTCACAGAAATGATTAAGAACGTGTAATAAACACCTCAAGTACACGTAAATAGATTCTTACTACCTTTACTGTCGAATTCAATCACGGAGGTTTCCCGTGGAAAGCTGTGAAATGACGAAAATACTGGTAATGTTTACAAGTCCGGGTACTTCTGGTGGCGTTTTCACGGGACTGTGCTTTCAATTATTACGAGTTCATGTTTACAGAGCTCAGAATTGGTGTCTAAAGCCTTGGAATGAGGAGAATATTGTTTATGCTTACAATTTAGGAGGATTGGCTTCGGCGCTTTTTGGGCGTATCATTTAAAATGGTGACGGTTCCAGGAAATACTTCTAAGCAAACTGTCCAATTGTGGTAAAACTGTTAAAATACACAATGAGAGTTCCCAGAAATGATTAAGAACGTGTAATAAACCCCTCAAGTACACGTAAATAGATTTTTACTACATTTACTGTCGAATTCAATCACGGAGGTTTCGAGTGGAAAGCTGTGAAATGACGAAAATACTGGTAATGTTTACAAGTACGGGTACTTCTGGCGGTGTTTTCACGGGACTGTGCTTTCAAATATTAAGAGTTCATGTTTACAGAGCTCAGAATTGGTGTCTAAAGCCTTTTAATCACGAGAATAGTTTTTATGTTTACAATTTAGGAGGATTTGCTTTGTCGTTTCTTTGTGTTAATCAGTTAAAATGGTGGCGGTTCTAGTAAACAGTTCTAAGCAAACTATCTAATTGTGGTAAAACTGTTAAAATACACAATGAGAGTTCCCAGAAATGATTAAGAACGTGTAATAAACATCTCAAGTACACGTAAATAGATTCTTACTACATTTACTGTCGAATTCAATCACGGAGGTTTCGAGTGGAATGCTGTGAAATGACGAAATTCCGGTAATGTTTACAAGTCCGGGTACTTCGGGTGGCGTTTTCACGGGACTGTGCTTTCAATTATTACGAGTTCATGTTTACAGAGCTCAGAATTGGTGTCTAAAGCCTTGGAATGACGAGAATAGTTTTTATGTTTACAATTTAGGAGGATTGGCTTTGGCTTTTTTGTGTGTGAATCAGTTAAAATGGTGGCGGTTCCAGTAAATACTTCTAAGCAAACTGTCTAATTGTGGTAAAACTGTTGAAATACACAATGAGAGTTCCCAGAAATGATTAAGAACGTGTAATAAATATCTCAAGTACACGTAAATAGATTCTTACTACATTTACTCTCGAATTCAATCACGGAGGTTTCGAGTGGAAAGCTGTGAAATGATGAAAATACTGGTAATGTTTACAAGTCCGGGTACTTCTGGTAGCGTTTTCACGGGACTGTGCTTTCAAATATTAAGAGTTCATGTTTACAGAGGTCAGAATTGGTGTCTAAAGCCTTGGAATGAGGAGAATATTGTTTATGTTTACAATTTAGGAGGATTGGCCTTGGCTTTTTTTTGTGTGAATCAGTTAAAATGGTGGCGGTTCCAGTAAATTCTTCTAAGCAAACTGTCTAATTGTGGTAAAACTGTTAAAATACACAATGAGAGTTCCCAGAAATGATTAAGAACGTTTAATGAACATCTCACGTACACGTAAATAGATTCTTATTACATTTACTGTCGAATTCAATCACGGAGGTTTCGAATGGAAAGCTGGGAAATGACGAAAATACTGGTAATGTTTACAAGTACGGGTACTTCTGGAGGCGTTTTCACGGGACTGTGCTTTCAAATATTACGAGTTCATGTTTACAGAGCTCAGAATTGGTGTCTAAAGCCTTGGAATGAGGAGAATATTGTTTATGCTTACAATTTAGGAGGATTGGCTTCGGCGCTTTTTTGTGCGTATCATTTAAAATGGTGACGGTTCCAGGAAATACTTCTAAGCAAACTGTCCAATTGTGGTAAAACTGTTAAAATACACAATGAGAGTTCCCAGAAATGATTAAGAACGTGTAATAAACCCCTCAAGTACACGTAAATAGATTTTTACTACATTTACTGTCGAATTCAATCACGGAGGTTTCGAGTGGAAAGCTGTGAAATGACGAAAATACTGGTAATGTTTACAAGTACGGGTACTTCTGGCGGTGTTTTCACGGGACTGTGCTTTCAAATATTAAGAGTTCATGTTTACAGAGCTCAGAATTGGTGTCTAAAGCCTTTTAATCACGAGAATAGTTTTTATGTTTACAATTTAGGAGGATTTGCTTTGTCGTTTCTTTGTGTTAATCAGTTAAAATGGTGGCGGTTCCAGTAAACAGTTCTAAGCAAACTATCTAATTGTGGTAAAACTGTTAAAATACACAATGAGAGTTCCCAGAAATGATTAAGAACGTGTAATAAACATCTCAAGTACACGTAAATAGATTCTTACTACATTTACTGTCGAATTCAATCACGGAGGTTTCGAGTGGAATGCTGTGAAATGACGAAATTCCGGTAATGTTTACAAGTCCGGGTACTTCGGGTGGCGTTTTCACGGGACTGTGCTTTCAATTATTACGAGTTCATGTTTACAGAGCTCAGAATTGTTGTCTAAAGCCTTGGAATGACGAGAATAGTTTTTATGTTTACAATTTAGGAGGATTGGCTTTGGCTTTTTTGTGTGTGAATCAGTTAAAATGGTGGCGGTTCCAGTAAATACTTCTAAGCAAACTGTCTAATTGTGGTAAAACTGTTGAAATACACAATGAGAGTTCCCAGAAATGATTAAGAACGTGTAATAAATATCTCAATTACACGTAAATAGATTCTTACTACATTTACTCTCGAATTCAATCACGGAGGTTTCGAGTGGAAAGCTGTGAAATGATGAAAATACTGGTAATGTTTACAAGTCCGGGTACTTCTGGTAGCGTTTTCACGGGACTGTGCTTTCAAATATTAAGAGTTCATGTTTACAGAGGTCAGAATTGGTGTCTAAAGCCTTTGAATCACGAGAATAGTTTTTGTGTCTACAATTTAGGAGGATTGGCTTTGGCGTTTTTTTTGTGTGAATCAGTTAAAATGGTGGCGGTTCCAGTAAATTCTTCTAAGCAAACTGTCTAATTGTGGTAAAACTGTTAAAATACACAATGAGAGTTCCCAGAAATGATTAAGAACGTTTAATGAACATCTCACGTACACGTAAATAGATTCTTATTACATTTACTGTCGAATTCAATCACGGAGGTTTCGAATGGAAAGCTGGGAAATGACGAAAATACTGGTAATGTTTACAAGTACGGGTACTTCTGGAGGCGTTTTCACGGGACTGTGCTTTCAAATATTAAGAGTTCATGTTTACAGAGCTCAGAATTGGTGTCTAACGCCTTTGAACCACGAGAATAGTTTTTATGTTTACAATTTAGGAGGATTTGCTTTTTCGTTTCTTTGTGTTAATCAGTTAAAATGGTGGCGGTTCCAGTAAACACTTCTAAGCAAACTGTCTAATTGTGGTAAAACTGTTAAAATACACAATGAGAGTTCCCAGAAATGATAAAGAACGTGTAATAAACATCTCAAGTACACGTAAATAGATTTTTACTACATTTACTGTCGAATTCAATCACGGAGGTTTCGAGTGGAAAGCTGTGAAATGACGAAAATACTGGTAATGTTTACAAGTCCGGGTACTTCGGGTGGCGTTTTCACGGGACTGGGCTTTCAATTATTAAGAGTTCATGTTTACAGAGCTCAGATTTGGTGTCTAAAGCCTTGGAATGACGAGAATATTTTTTATGTTTACAATTTAGGAGGATTTGCTTTGTCGTTTCTTTGTGTTAATCAGTTAAAATGGTGGCGGTTCCAGTAAACACTTCTAAGCAAACTGTCTAATTGTGGTAAAACTGTTAAAATACACAATGATAGTTCCCAGAAATGATTAAGAACGTGTAATAAACACCTCAAGTACACGTAAATAGATTCTTACTACATTTACTGTCGAATTCAATCACGGAGGTTTCGAGTGGAAAGCTGTGAAATGACGAAAATACTGGTCATGTTTACAAGTACGGGTACTTCTGGAGGCGTTTTCACGGGACTGTGCTTTCAAATATTAAGAGTTCATGTTTACAGAGCTCAGAGTTGGTGTCTAAAGCCTTTGAATCACGAGAATAGTTTTTATGTTTACAATTTAGGAGGATTGGCGTTGGCGTTTTTTTGTGTGAATCAGTTAAAATGGTGGCGGTTCCAGTAAACAGTCTAACGCAAACTCTCTAATTGTGGTAAAACTGTTAAAATACACAATGAGAGTTCACAGAAATGATTAAGAACGTGTAATAAACACCTCAAGTACACGTAAATAGATTCTTACTACATTTACTGTCGAATTCAATCACGGAGGTTTCGAGTGGAAAGCTGTGAAATGATGAAAATACTGGTAATGTTTACAAGTACGGGTACTTCTGGAGGCGTTTTCACGGGACTGTGCTTTCAAATATTAAGAGTTCATGTTTACAGAGCTCAGAATTGGTGTCTAAAGCCTTTGAATCACGAGAATAGTTTTTATGTTTACAATTTAGGAGGATTGGCGTTGGCGTTTTTTTGTGTGAATCAGTTAAAATGGTGGCGGTTCCAGTAAACAGTTCTAAGCAAACTCTCTAATTGTGGTAAAACTGTTAAAATACACAATGAGAGTTCACAGAAATGATTAAGAACGTGTAATAAACACCTCAAGTACACGTAAATAGATTCTTACTACCTTTACTGTCGAATTCAATCACGGAGGTTTCCCGTGGAAAGCTGTGAAATGACGAAAATACTGGTAATGTTTACAAGTCCGGGTACTTCTGGTGGCGTTTTCACGGGACTGTGCTTTCAATTATTACGAGTTCATGTTTACAGAGCTCAGAATTGGTGTCTAAAGCCTTGGAATGAGGAGAATATTGTTTATGCTTACAATTTAGGAGGATTGGCTTCGGCGCTTTTTTGTGCATATCATTTAAAATGGTGACGGTTCCAGGAAATACTTCTAAGCAAACTGTCCAATTGTGGTAAAACTGTTCAAATACACAATGAGAGTTCCCAGAAATGATTAAGAACGTGTAATAAACCCCTCAAGTACACGTAAATAGATTTTTACTACATTTACTGTCGAATTCAATCACGGAGGTTTCGAGTGGAAAGCTGTGAAATGACGAAAATACTGGTAATGTTTACAAGTACGGGTACTTCTGGAGGTGTTTTCACGGGACTGTGCTTTCAAATATTAAGAGTTCATGTTTACAGAGCTCAGAATTGGTGTCTAAAGCCTTGGAATGAGGAGAATATTGTTTATGTTTACAATTTAGGAGGATTGGCCTTGGCTTTTTTTTGTGTGAATCAGTTAAAATGGTGGCGGTTCCAGTAAACAGTTCTAAGCAAACTCTCTAATTGTGGTAAAACTGTTGAAATACACAATGAGAGTTCACAGAAATGATTAAGAACGTGTAATAAACACCTCAAGTACACGTAAATAGATTCTTACTACATTTACTGTCGAATTCAATCACGGAGGTTTCGAGTGGAATGCTGTGAAATGACGAAATTCCGGTAATGTTTACAAGTCCGGGTAGTTCGGGTGGCGTTTTCACGGGACTGTGCTTTCAATTATTACGAGTTCATGTTTACAGAGCTCAGAATTGGTGTCTAAAGCCTTGGAATGACGAGAATAGTTTTTATGTTTACAATTTAGGAGGATTGGCTTTGGCTTTTTTGTGTGTGAATCAGTTAAAATGGTGGCGGTTCCAGTAAATACTTCTAAGCAAACTGTCTAATTGTGGTAAAACTGTTGAAATACACAATGAGAGTTCCCAGAAATGATTAAGAACGTGTAATAAATATCTCAAGTACACGTAAATAGATTCTTACTACATTTACTCTCGAATTCAATCACGGAGGTTTCGAGTGGAAAGCTGTGAAATGATGAAAATACTGGTAATGTTTACAAGTCCGGGTACTTCTGGTAGCGTTTTCACGGGACTGTGCTTTCAAATATTAAGAGTTCATGTTTACAGAGGTCAGAATTGGTGTCTAAAGCCTTTGAATCACGAGAATAGTTTTTGTGTCTACAATTTAGGAGGATTGGCTTTGGCGTTTTTTTTGTGTGAATCAGTTAAAATGGTGGCGGTTCCAGTAAATTCTTCTAAGCAAACTGTCTAATTGTGGTAAAACTGTTAAAATACACAATGAGAGTTCCCAGAAATGATTAAGAACGTTTAATGAACATCTCACGTACACGTAAATAGATTCTTATTACATTTACTGTCGAATTCAATCACGGAGGTTTCGAATGGAAAGCTGGGAAATGACGAAAATACTGGTAATGTTTACAAGTACGGGTACTTCTGGAGGCGTTTTCACGGGACTGTGCTTTCAAATATTAAGAGTTCATGTTTACAGAGCTCAGAATTGGTGTCTAAAGCCTTGGAATGAGGAGAATATTGTTTATGCTTACAATTTAGGAGGATTGGCTTCGGCGCTTTTTTGTGCGTATCATTTAAAATGGTGACGGTTCCAGGAAATACTTCTAAGCAAACTGTCCAATTGTGGTAAAACTGTTAAAATACACAATGAGAGTTCCCAGAAATGATTAAGAACGTGTAATAAACCCCTCAAGTACACGTAAATAGATTTTTACTACATTTACTGTCGAATTCAATCACGGAGGTTTCGAGTGGAAAGCTGTGAAATGACGAAAATACTGGTAATGTTTACAAGTACGGGTACTTCTGGCGGTGTTTTCACGGGACTGTGCTTTCAAATATTAAGAGTTCATGTTTACAGAGCTCAGAATTGGTGTCTAAAGCCTTTTAATCACGAGAATAGTTTTTATGTTTACAATTTAGGAGGATTTGCTTTGTCGTTTCTTTGTGTTAATCAGTTAAAATGGTGGCAGTTCCAGTAAACAGTTCTAAGCAAACTATCTAATTGTGGTAAAACTGTTAAAATACACAATGAGAGTTCCCAGAAATGATTAAGAACGTGTAATAAACATCTCAAGTACACGTAAATAGATTCGTACTACATTTACTGTCGAATTCAATCACGGAGGTTTCGAGTGGAATGCTGTGAAATGACGAAATTCCGGTAATGTTTACAAGTCCGGGTACTTCGGGTGGCGTTTTCACGGGACTGTGCTTTCAATTATTACGAGTTCATGTTTACAGAGCTCAGAATTGTTGTCTAAAGCCTTGGAATGACGAGAATAGTTTTTATGTTTACAATTTAGGAGGATTGGCTTTGGCTTTTTTGTGTGTGAATCAGTTAAAATGGTGGCGGTTCCAGTAAATACTTCTAAGCAAACTGTCTAATTGTGGTAAAACTGTTGAAATACACAATGAGAGTTCCCAGAAATGATTAAGAACGTGTAATAAATATCTCAATTACACGTAAATAGATTCTTACTACATTTACTCTCGAATTCAATCACGGAGGTTTCGAGTGGAAAGCTGTGAAATGATGAAAATACTGGTAATGTTTACAAGTCCGGGTACTTCTGGTAGCGTTTTCACGGGACTGTGCTTTCAAATATTAAGAGTTCATGTTTACAGAGGTCAGAATTGGTGTCTAAAGCCTTTGAATCACGAGAATAGTTTTTGTGTCTACAATTTAGGAGGATTGGCTTTGGCGTTTTTTTTGTGTGAATCAGTTAAAATGGTGGCGGTTCCAGTAAATTCTTCTAAGCAAACTGTCTAATTGTGGTAAAACTGTTAAAATACACAATGAGAGTTCCCAGAAATGATTAAGAACGTTTAATGAACATCTCACGTACACGTAAATAGATTCTTATTACATTTACTGTCGAATTCAATCACGGAGGTTTCGAATGGAAAGCTGGGAAATGACGAAAATACTGGTAATGTTTACAAGTACGGGTACTTCTGGAGGCGTTTTCACGGGACTGTGCTTTCAAATATTAAGAGTTCATGTTTACAGAGCTCAGAATTGGTGTCTAACGCCTTTGAACCACGAGAATAGTTTTTATGTTTACAATTTAGGAGGATTTGCTTTTTCGTTTCTTTGTGTTAATCAGTTAAAATGGTGGCGGTTCCAGTAAACACTTCTAAGCAAACTGTCTAATTGTGGTAAAACTGTTAAAATACACAATGAGAGTTCCCAGAAATGATAAAGAACGTGTAATAAACATCTCAAGTACACGTAAATAGATTTTTACTACATTTACTGTCGAATTCAATCACGGAGGTTTCGAGTGGAAAGCTGTGAAATGACGAAAATACTGGTAATGTTTACAAGTCCGGGTACTTCGGGTGGCGTTTTCACGGGACTGGGCTTTCAATTATTAAGAGTTCATGTTTACAGAGCTCAGATTTGGTGTCTAAAGCCTTGGAATGACGAGAATATTTTTTATGTTTACAATTTAGGAGGATTTGCTTTGTCGTTTCTTTGTGTTAATCAGTTAAAATGGTGGCGGTTCCAGTAAACACTTCTAAGCAAACTGTCTAATTGTGGTAAAACTGTTAAAATACACAATGATAGTTCCCAGAAATGATTAAGAACGTGTAATAAACACCTCAAGTACACGTAAATAGATTCTTACTACATTTACTGTCGAATTCAATCACGGAGGTTTCGAGTGGAAAGCTGTGAAATGACGAAAATACTGGTCATGTTTACAAGTACGGGTACTTCTGGAGGCGTTTTCACGGGACTGTGCTTTCAAATATTAAGAGTTCATGTTTACAGAGCTCAGAGTTGGTGTCTAAAGCCTTTGAATCACGAGAATAGTTTTTATGTTTACAATTTAGGAGGATTGGCGTTGGCGTTTTTTTGTGTGAATCAGTTAAAATGGTGGCGGTTCCAGTAAACAGTCTAACGCAAACTCTCTAATTGTGGTAAAACTGTTAAAATACACAATGAGAGTTCACAGAAATGATTAAGAACGTGTAATAAACACCTCAAGTACACGTAAATAGATTCTTACTACATTTACTGTCGAATTCAATCACGGAGGTTTCGAGTGGAAAGCTGTGAAATGATGAAAATACTGGTAATGTTTACAAGTACGGGTACTTCTGGAGGCGTTTTCACGGGACTGTGCTTTCAAATATTAAGAGTTCATGTTTACAGAGCTCAGAATTGGTGTCTAAAGCCTTTGAATCACGAGAATAGTTTTTATGTTTACAATTTAGGAGGATTGGCGTTGGCGTTTTTTTGTGTGAATCAGTTAAAATGGTGGCGGTTCCAGTAAACAGTTCTAAGCAAACTCTCTAATTGTGGTAAAACTGTTAAAATACACAATGAGAGTTCACAGAAATGATTAAGAACGTGTAATAAACACCTCAAGTACACGTAAATAGATTCTTACTACCTTTACTGTCGAATTCAATCACGGAGGTTTCCCGTGGAAAGCTGTGAAATGACGAAAATACTGGTAATGTTTACAAGTCCGGGTACTTCTGGTGGCGTTTTCACGGGACTGTGCTTTCAATTATTACGAGTTCATGTTTACAGAGCTCAGAATTGGTGTCTAAAGCCTTGGAATGACGAGAATAGTTTTTATGTTTACAATTTAGGAGGATTGGCTTTGGCTTTTTTGTGTGTGAATCAGTTAAAATGGTGGCGGTTCCAGTAAATACTTCTAAGCAAACTGTCTAATTGTGGTAAAACTGTTGAAATACACAATGAGAGTTCCCAGAAATGATTAAGAACGTGTAATAAATATCTCAAGTACACGTAAATAGATTCTTACTACATTTACTCTCGAATTCAATCACGGAGGTTTCGAGTGGAAAGCTGTGAAATGATGAAAATACTGGTAATGTTTACAAGTCCGGGTACTTCTGGTAGCGTTTTCACGGGACTGTGCTTTCAAATATTAAGAGTTCATGTTTACAGAGGTCAGAATTGGTGTCTAAAGCCTTTGAATCACGAGAATAGTTTTTGTGTCTACAATTTAGGAGGATTGGCTTTGGCGTTTTTTTTGTGTGAATCAGTTAAAATGGTGGCGGTTCCAGTAAATTCTTCTAAGCAAACTGTCTAATTGTGGTAAAACTGTTAAAATACACAATGAGAGTTCCCAGAAATGATTAAGAACGTTTAATGAACATCTCACGTACACGTAAATAGATTCTTATTACATTTACTGTCGAATTCAATCACGGAGGTTTCGAATGGAAAGCTGGGAAATGACGAAAATACTGGTAATGTTTACAAGTACGGGTACTTCTGGAGGCGTTTTCACGGGACTGTGCTTTCAAATATTAAGAGTTCATGTTTACAGAGCTCAGAATTGGTGTCTAAAGCCTTGGAATGAGGAGAATATTGTTTATGCTTACAATTTAGGAGGATTGGCTTCGGCGCTTTTTTGTGCGTATCATTTAAAATGGTGACGGTTCCAGGAAATACTTCTAAGCAAACTGTCCAATTGTGGTAAAACTGTTAAAATACACAATGAGAGTTCCCAGAAATGATTAAGAACGTGTAATAAACCCCTCAAGTACACGTAAATAGATTTTTACTACATTTACTGTCGAATTCAATCACGGAGGTTTCGAGTGGAAAGCTGTGAAATGACGAAAATACTGGTAATGTTTACAAGTACGGGTACTTCTGGCGGTGTTTTCACGGGACTGTGCTTTCAAATATTAAGAGTTCATGTTTACAGAGCTCAGAATTGGTGTCTAAAGCCTTTTAATCACGAGAATAGTTTTTATGTTTACAATTTAGGAGGATTTGCTTTGTCGTTTCTTTGTGTTAATCAGTTAAAATGGTGGCAGTTCCAGTAAACAGTTCTAAGCAAACTATCTAATTGTGGTAAAACTGTTAAAATACACAATGAGAGTTCCCAGAAATGATTAAGAACGTGTAATAAACATCTCAAGTACACGTAAATAGATTCTTACTACATTTACTGTCGAATTCAATCACGGAGGTTTCGAGTGGAATGCTGTGAAATGACGAAATTCCGGTAATGTTTACAAGTCCGGGTACTTCGGGTGGCGTTTTCACGGGACTGTGCTTTCAATTATTACGAGTTCATGTTTACAGAGCTCAGAATTGTTGTCTAAAGCCTTGGAATGACGAGAATAGTTTTTATGTTTACAATTTAGGAGGATTGGCTTTGGCTTTTTTGTGTGTGAATCAGTTAAAATGGTGGCGGTTCCAGTAAATACTTCTAAGCAAACTGTCTAATTGTGGTAAAACTGTTGAAATACACAATGAGAGTTCCCAGAAATGATTAAGAACGTGTAATAAATATCTCAATTACACGTAAATAGATTCTTACTACATTTACTCTCGAATTCAATCACGGAGGTTTCGAGTGGAAAGCTGTGAAATGATGAAAATACTGGTAATGTTTACAAGTCCGGGTACTTCTGGTAGCGTTTTCACGGGACTGTGCTTTCAAATATTAAGAGTTCATGTTTACAGAGGTCAGAATTGGTGTCTAAAGCCTTTGAATCACGAGAATAGTTTTTGTGTCTACAATTTAGGAGGATTGGCTTTGGCGTTTTTTTTGTGTGAATCAGTTAAAATGGTGGCGGTTCCAGTAAATTCTTCTAAGCAAACTGTCTAATTGTGGTAAAACTGTTAAAATACACAATGAGAGTTCCCAGAAATGATTAAGAACGTTTAATGAACATCTCACGTACACGTAAATAGATTCTTATTACATTTACTGTCGAATTCAATCACGGAGGTTTCGAATGGAAAGCTGGGAAATGACGAAAATACTGGTAATGTTTACAAGTACGGGTACTTCTGGAGGCGTTTTCACGGGACTGTGCTTTCAAATATTAAGAGTTCATGTTTACAGAGCTCAGAATTGGTGTCTAACGCCTTTGAACCACGAGAATAGTTTTTATGTTTACAATTTAGGAGGATTTGCTTTTTCGTTTCTTTGTGTTAATCAGTTAAAATGGTGGCGGTTCCAGTAAACACTTCTAAGCAAACTGTCTAATTGTGGTAAAACTGTTAAAATACACAATGAGAGTTCCCAGAAATGATAAAGAACGTGTAATAAACATCTCAAGTACACGTAAATAGATTTTTACTACATTTACTGTCGAATTCAATCACGGAGGTTTCGAGTGGAAAGCTGTGAAATGACGAAAATACTGGTAATGTTTACAAGTCCGGGTACTTCGGGTGGCGTTTTCACGGGACTGGGCTTTCAATTATTAAGAGTTCATGTTTACAGAGCTCAGATTTGGTGTCTAAAGCCTTGGAATGACGAGAATATTTTTTATGTTTACAATTTAGGAGGATTTGCTTTGTCGTTTCTTTGTGTTAATCAGTTAAAATGGTGGCGGTTCCAGTAAACACTTCTAAGCAAACTGTCTAATTGTGGTAAAACTGTTAAAATACACAATGATAGTTCCCAGAAATGATTAAGAACGTGTAATAAACACCTCAAGTACACGTAAATAGATTCTTACTACATTTACTGTCGAATTCAATCACGGAGGTTTCGAGTGGAAAGCTGTGAAATGACGAAAATACTGGTCATGTTTACAAGTACGGGTACTTCTGGAGGCGTTTTCACGGGACTGTGCTTTCAAATATTAAGAGTTCATGTTTACAGAGCTCAGAGTTGGTGTCTAAAGCCTTTGAATCACGAGAATAGTTTTTATGTTTACAATTTAGGAGGATTGGCGTTGGCGTTTTTTTGTGTGAATCAGTTAAAATGGTGGCGGTTCCAGTAAACAGTCTAACGCAAACTCTCTAATTGTGGTAAAACTGTTAAAATACACAATGAGAGTTCACAGAAATGATTAAGAACGTGTAATAAACACCTCAAGTACACGTAAATAGATTCTTACTACATTTACTGTCGAATTCAATCACGGAGGTTTCGAGTGGAAAGCTGTGAAATGATGAAAATACTGGTAATGTTTACAAGTACGGGTACTTCTGGAGGCGTTTTCACGGGACTGTGCTTTCAAATATTAAGAGTTCATGTTTACAGAGCTCAGAATTGGTGTCTAAAGCCTTTGAATCACGAGAATAGTTTTTATGTTTACAATTTAGGAGGATTGGCGTTGGCGTTTTTTTGTGTGAATCAGTTAAAATGGTGGCGGTTCCAGTAAACAGTTCTAAGCAAACTCTCTAATTGTGGTAAAACTGTTAAAATACACAATGAGAGTTCACAGAAATGATTAAGAACGTGTAATAAACACCTCAAGTACACGTAAATAGATTCTTACTACCTTTACTGTCGAATTCAATCACGGAGGTTTCCCGTGGAAAGCTGTGAAATGACGAAAATACTGGTAATGTTTACAAGTCCGGGTACTTCTGGTGGCGTTTTCACGGGACTGTGCTTTCAATTATTACGAGTTCATGTTTACAGAGCTCAGAATTGGTGTCTAAAGCCTTGGAATGAGGAGAATATTGTTTATGCTTACAATTTAGGAGGATTGGCTTCGGCGCTTTTTTGTGCATATCATTTAAAATGGTGACGGTTCCAGGAAATACTTCTAAGCAAACTGTCCAATTGTGGTAAAACTGTTAAAATACACAATGAGAGTTCCCAGAAATGATTAAGAACGTGTAATAAACCCCTCAAGTACACGTAAATAGATTTTTACTACATTTACTGTCGAATTCAATCACGGAGGTTTCGAGTGGAAAGCTGTGAAATGACGAAAATACTGGTAATGTTTACAAGTACGGGTACTTCTGGAGGTGTTTTCACGGGACTGTGCTTTCAAATATTAAGAGTTCATGTTTACAGAGCTCAGAATTGGTGTCTAAAGCCTTGGAATGAGGAGAATATTGTTTATGTTTACAATTTAGGAGGATTGGCCTTGGCTTTTTTTTGTGTGAATCAGTTAAAATGGTGGCGGTTCCAGTAAACAGTTCTAAGCAAACTCTCTAATTGTGGTAAAACTGTTGAAATACACAATGAGAGTTCACAGAAATGATTAAGAACGTGTAATAAACACCTCAAGTACACGTAAATAGATTCTTACTACATTTACTGTCGAATTCAATCACGGAGGTTTCGAGTGGAATGCTGTGAAATGACGAAATTCCGGTAATGTTTACAAGTCCGGGTACTTCGGGTGGCGTTTTCACGGGACTGTGCTTTCAATTATTACGAGTTCATGTTTACAGAGCTCAGAATTGGTGTCTAAAGCCTTGGAATGACGAGAATAGTTTTTATGTTTACAATTTAGGAGGATTGGCTTTGGCTTTTTTGTGTGTGAATCAGTTAAAATGGTGGCGGTTCCAGTAAATACTTCTAAGCAAACTGTCTAATTGTGGTAAAACTGTTGAAATACACAATGAGAGTTCCCAGAAATGATTAAGAACGTGTAATAAATATCTCAAGTACACGTAAATAGATTCTTACTACATTTACTCTCGAATTCAATCACGGAGGTTTCGAGTGGAAAGCTGTGAAATGATGAAAATACTGGTAATGTTTACAAGTCCGGGTACTTCTGGTAGCGTTTTCACGGGACTGTGCTTTCAAATATTAAGAGTTCATGTTTACAGAGGTCAGAATTGGTGTCTAAAGCCTTTGAATCACGAGAATAGTTTTTGTGTCTACAATTTAGGAGGATTGGCTTTGGCGTTTTTTTTGTGTGAATCAGTTAAAATGGTGGCGGTTCCAGTAAATTCTTCTAAGCAAACTGTCTAATTGTGGTAAAACTGTTAAAATACACAATGAGAGTTCCCAGAAATGATTAAGAACGTTTAATGAACATCTCACGTACACGTAAATAGATTCTTATTACATTTACTGTCGAATTCAATCACGGAGGTTTCGAATGGAAAGCTGGGAAATGACGAAAATACTGGTAATGTTTACAAGTACGGGTACTTCTGGAGGCGTTTTCACGGGACTGTGCTTTCAAATATTAAGAGTTCATGTTTACAGAGCTCAGAATTGGTGTCTAACGCCTTTGAACCACGAGAATAGTTTTTATGTTTACAATTTAGGAGGATTTGCTTTGTCGTTTCTTTGTGTTAATCAGTTAAAATGGTGGCGGTTCCAGTAAACACTTCTAAGCAAACTGTCTAATTGTGGTAAAACTGTTAAAATACACAATGAGAGTTCCCAGAAATGATAAAGAACGTGTAATAAACATCTCAAGTACACGTAAATAGATTTTTACTACATTTACTGTCGAATTCAATCACGGAGGTTTCGAGTGGAAAGCTGTGAAATGACGAAAATACTGGTAATGTTTACAAGTCCGGGTACTTCGGGTGGCGTTTTCACGGGACTGGGCTTTCAATTATTAAGAGTTCATGTTTACAGAGCTCAGATTTGGTGTCTAAAGCCTTGGAATGACGAGAATATTTTTTATGTTTACAATTTAGGAGGATTTGCTTTGTCGTTTCTTTGTGTTAATCAGTTAAAATGGTGGCGGTTCCAGTAAACACTTCTAAGCAAACTGTCTAATTGTGGTAAAACTGTTAAAATACACAATGATAGTTCCCAGAAATGATTAAGAACGTGTAATAAACACCTCAAGTACACGTAAATAGATTCTTACTACATTTACTGTCGAATTCAATCACGGAGGTTTCGAGTGGAAAGCTGTGAAATGACGAAAATACTGGTCATGTTTACAAGTACGGGTACTTCTGGAGGCGTTTTCACGGGACTGTGCTTTCAAATATTAAGAGTTCATGTTTACAGAGCTCAGAGTTGGTGTCTAAAGCCTTTGAATCACGAGAATAGTTTTTATGTTTACAATTTAGGAGGATTGGCGTTGGCGTTTTTTTGTGTGAATCAGTTAAAATGGTGGCGGTTCCAGTAAACAGTTCTACGCAAACTCTCTAATTGTGGTAAAACTGTTAAAATACACAATGAGAGTTCACAGAAATGATTAAGAACGTGTAATAAACACCTCAAGTACACGTAAATAGATTCTTACTACATTTACTGTCGAATTCAATCACGGAGGTTTCGAGTGGAAAGCTGTGAAATGATGAAAATACTGGTAATGTTTACAAGTACGGGTACTTCTGGAGGCGTTTTCACGGGACTGTGCTTTCAAATATTAAGAGTTCATGTTTACAGAGCTCAGAATTGGTGTCTAAAGCCTTTGAATCACGAGAATAGTTTTTATGTTTACAATTTAGGAGGATTGGCGTTGGCGTTTTTTTGTGTGAATCAGTTAAAATGGTGGCGGTTCCAGTAAACAGTTCTAAGGAAACTCTCTAATTGTGGTAAAACTGTTAAAATACACAATGAGAGTTCACAGAAATGATTAAGAACGTGTAATAAACACCTCAAGTACACGTAAATAGATTCTTACTACCTTTACTGTCGAATTCAATCACGGAGGTTTCCCGTGGAAAGCTGTGAAATGACGAAAATACTGGTAATGTTTACAAGTCCGGGTACTTCTGGTGGCGTTTTCACGGGACTGTGCTTTCAATTATTACGAGTTCATGTTTACAGAGCTCAGAATTGGTGTCTAAAGCCTTGGAATGAGGAGAATATTGTTTATGCTTACAATTTAGGAGGATTGGCTTCGGCGCTTTTTTGTGCATATCATTTAAAATGGTGACGGTTCCAGGAAATACTTCTAAGCAAACTGTCCAATTGTGGTAAAACTGTTCAAATACACAATGAGAGTTCCCAGAAATGATTAAGAACGTGTAATAAACCCCTCAAGTACACGTAAATAGATTTTTACTACATTTACTGTCGAATTCAATCACGGAGGTTTCGAGTGGAAAGCTGTGAAATGACGAAAATACTGGTAATGTTTACAAGTACGGGTACTTCTGGAGGTGTTTTCACGGGACTGTGCTTTCAAATATTAAGAGTTCATGTTTACAGAGCTCAGAATTGGTGTCTAAAGCCTTGGAATGAGGAGAATATTGTTTATGTTTACAATTTAGGAGGATTGGCCTTGGCTTTTTTTTGTGTGAATCAGTTAAAATGGTGGCGGTTCCAGTAAACAGTTCTAAGCAAACTCTCTAATTGTGGTAAAACTGTTGAAATACACAATGAGAGTTCACAGAAATGATTAAGAACGTGTAATAAACACCTCAAGTACACGTAAATAGATTCTTACTACATTTACTGTCGAATTCAATCACGGAGGTTTCGAGTGGAATGCTGTGAAATGACGAAATTCCGGTAATGTTTACAAGTCCGGGTACTTCGGGTGGCGTTTTCACGGGACTGTGCTTTCAATTATTACGAGTTCATGTTTACAGAGCTCAGAATTGGTGTCTAAAGCCTTGGAATGACGAGAATAGTTTTTATGTTTACAATTTAGGAGGATTGGCTTTGGCTTTTTTGTGTGTGAATCAGTTAAAATGGTGGCGGTTCCAGTAAATACTTCTAAGCAAACTGTCTAATTGTGGTAAAACTGTTGAAATACACAATGAGAGTTCCCAGAAATGATTAAGAACGTGTAATAAATATCTCAAGTACACGTAAATAGATTCTTACTACATTTACTCTCGAATTCAATCACGGAGGTTTCGAGTGGAAAGCTGTGAAATGATGAAAATACTGGTAATGTTTACAAGTACGGGTACTTCTGGTAGCGTTTTCACGGGACTGTGCTTTCAAATATTAAGAGTTCATGTTTACAGAGGTCAGAATTGGTGTCTAAAGCCTTTGAATCACGAAAATAGTTTTTGTGTCTACAATTTAGGAGGATTGGCTTTGGCGTTTTTTTTGTGTGAATCAGTTAAAATGGTGGCGGTTCCAGTAAATTCTTCTAAGCAAACTGTCTAATTGTGGTAAAACTGTTAAAATACACAATGAGAGTTCCCAGAAATGATTAAGAACGTTTAATGAACATCTCACGTACACGTAAATAGATTCTTATTACATTTACTGTCGAATTCAATCACGGAGGTTTCGAATGGAAAGCTGGGAAATGACGAAAATACTGGTAATGTTTACAAGTACGGGTACTTCTGGAGGCGTTTTCACGGGACTGTGCTTTCAAATATTAAGAGTTCATGTTTACAGAGCTCAGAATTGGTGTCTAACGCCTTTGAACCACGAGAATAGTTTTTATGTTTACAATTTAGGAGGATTTGCTTTGTCGTTTCTTTGTGTTAATCAGTTAAAATGGTGGCGGTTCCAGTAAACACTTCTAAGCAAACTGTCTAATTGTGGTAAAACTGTTAAAATACACAATGAGAGTTCCCAGAAATGATAAAGAACGTGTAATAAACATCTCAAGTACACGTAAATAGATTTTTACTACATTTACTGTCGAATTCAATCACGGAGGTTTCGAGTGGAAAGCTGTGAAATGACGAAAATACTGGTAATGTTTACAAGTCCGGGTACTTCGGGTGGCGTTTTCACGGGACTGGGCTTTCAATTATTAAGAGTTCATGTTTACAGAGCTCAGATTTGGTGTCTAAAGCCTTGGAATGACGAGAATATTTTTTATGTTTACAATTTAGGAGGATTTGCTTTGTCGTTTCTTTGTGTTAATCAGTTAAAATGGTGGCGGTTCCAGTAAACACTTCTAAGCAAACTGTCTAATTGTGGTAAAACTGTTAAAATACACAATGATAGTTCCCAGAAATGATTAAGAACGTGTAATAAACACCTCAAGTACACGTAAATAGATTCTTACTACATTTACTGTCGAATTCAATCACGGAGGTTTCGAGTGGAAAGCTGTGAAATGACGAAAATACTGGTAATGTTTACAAGTACGGGTACTTCTGGAGGTGTTTTCACGGGACTGTGCTTTCAAATATTAAGAGTTCATGTTTACAGAGCTCAGAATTGGTGTCTAAAGCCTTGGAATGAGGAGAATATTGTTTATGTTTACAATTTAGGAGGATTGGCCTTGGCTTTTTTTTGTGTGAATCAGTTAAAATGGTGGCGGTTCCAGTAAACAGTTCTAAGCAAACTCTCTAATTGTGGTAAAACTGTTGAAATACACAATGAGAGTTCACAGAAATGATTAAGAACGTGTAATAAACACCTCAAGTACACGTAAATAGATTCTTACTACCTTTACTGTCGAATTCAATCACGGAGGTTTCCAGTGGAAAGCTGTGAAATGACGAAAATACTGGTAATGTTTACAAGTACGGGTACTTCTGGTGGGAATTTCACGGGACTGTGCTTTCAATTATTACGAGTTCATGTTTGCAGAGCTCAGAATTGGTGTCTAAAGCCTTGGAATGAGGAGAATATTGTTTATGTTTACAATTTAGGAGGATTGGCTTTGGCTTTTTTTTGTGTGAATCAGTTAAAATGGTGGCGGTTCCAGTAAATACTTCTAAGCAAACTGTCTAATTGTGGTAAAACTGTTAAAATACACAATGAGAGTTCCCAGAAATGATTAAGAACGTGTAATAAACATCTCAAGTACACGTAAATAGATTCTTACTACATTTACTGTCGAATTCAATCACGGAGGTTTCGAGTGGAATGCTGTGAAATGACGAAATTCCGGTAATGTTTACAAGTCCGGGTACTTCGGGTGGCGTTTTCACGGGACTGTGCTTTCAATTATTACGAGTTCATGTTTACAGAGCTCAGAATTGGTGTCTAAAGCCTTGGAATGACGAGAATAGTTTTTATGTTTACAATTTAGGAGGATTGGCTTTGGCTTTTTTGTGTGTGAATCAGTTAAAATGGTGGCGGTTCCAGTAAATACTTCTAAGCAAACTGTCTAATTGTGGTAAAACTGTTGAAATACACAATGAGAGTTCCCAGAAATGATTAAGAACGTGTAATAAATATCTCAAGTACACGTAAATAGATTCTTACTACATTTACTCTCGAATTCAATCACGGAGGTTTCGAGTGGAAAGCTGTGAAATGATGAAAATACTGGTAATGTTTACAAGTACGGGTACTTCTGGTAGCGTTTTCACGGGACTGTGCTTTCAAATATTAAGAGTTCATGTTTACAGAGGTCAGAATTGGTGTCTAAAGCCTTTGAATCACGAGAATAGTTTTTGTGTCTACAATTTAGGAGGATTGGCTTTGGCGTTTTTTTTGTGTGAATCAGTTAAAATGGTGGCGGTTCCAGTAAATTCTTCTAAGCAAACTGTCTAATTGTGGTAAAACTGTTAAAATACACAATGAGAGTTCCCAGAAATGATTAAGAACGTTTAATGAACATCTCACGTACACGTAATTAGATTCTTATTACATTTACTGTCGAATTCAATCACGGAGGTTTCGAATGGAAAGCTGGGAAATGACGAAAATACTGGTAATGTTTACAAGTACGGGTACTTCTGGAGGCGTTTTCACGGGACTGTGCTTTCAAATATTAAGAGTTCATGTTTACAGAGCTCAGAATTGGTGTCTAAAGCCTTTGAACCACGAGAATAGTTTTTATGTTTACAATTTAGGAGGATTTGCTTTGTCGTTTCTTTGTGTTAATCAGTTAAAATGGTGGCGGTTCCAGTAAACACTTCTAAGCAAACTGTCTAATTGTGGTAAAACTGTTAAAATACACAATGAGAGTTCCCAGAAATGATAAAGAACGTGTAATAAACATCTCAAGTACACGTAAATAGATTTTTACTACATTTACTGTCGAATTCAATCACGGAGGTTTCGAGTGGAAAGCTGTGAAATGACGAAAATACTGGTAATGTTTACAAGTCCGGGTACTTCGGGTGGCGTTTTCACGGGACTGGGCTTTCAATTATTAAGAGTTCATGTTTACAGAGCTCAGATTTGGTGTCTAAAGCCTTTGAATCACGAGAATAGTTTTTATGTTTACAATTTAGGAGGATTTGCTTTGTCGTTTCTTTGTGTTAATCAGTTAAAATGGTGGCGGTTCCAGTAAACACTTCTAAGCAAACTGTCTAATTGTGGTAAAACTGTTAAAATACACAATGATAGTTCCCAGAAATGATTAAGAACGTGTAATAAACACCTCAAGTACACGTAAATAGATTCTTACTACATTTACTGTCGAATTCAATCACGGAGGTTTCGAGTGGAAAGCTGTGAAATGACGAAAATACTGGTAATGTTTACAAGTACGGGTACTTCTGGAGGCGTTTTCACGGGACTGTGCTTTCAAATATTAAGAGTTCATGTTTACAGAGCTCAGAATTGGTGTCTAAAGCCTTTGAATCACGAGAATAGTTTTTATGTTTACAATTTAGGAGGATTGGCGTTGGCGTTTTTTTGTGTGAATCAGTTAAAATGGTGGCGGTTCCAGTAAACAGTTCTACGCAAACTCTCTAATTGTGGTAAAACTGTTAAAATACACAATGAGAGTTCACAGAAATGATTAAGAACGTGTAATAAACACCTCAAGTACACGTAAATAGATTCTTACTACATTTACTGTCGAATTCAATCACGGAGGTTTCCCGTGGAAAGCTGTGAAATGACGAAAATACTGGTAATGTTTACAAGTCCGGGTACTTCTGGTGGCGTTTTCACGGGACTGTGCTTTCAATTATTACGAGTTCATGTTTACAGAGCTCAGAATTGGTGTCTAAAGCCTTGGAATGAGGAGAATATTGTTTATGCTTACAATTTAGGAGGATTGGCTTCGGCGCTTTTTTGTGCATATCATTTAAAATGGTGACGGTTCCAGGAAATACTTCTAAGCAAACTGTCCAATTGTGGTAAAACTGTTCAAATACACAATGAGAGTTCCCAGAAATGATTAAGAACGTGTAATAAACCCCTCAAGTACACGTAAATAGATTTTTACTACATTTACTGTCGAATTCAATCACGGAGGTTTCGAGTGGAAAGCTGTGAAATGACGAAAATACTGGTAATGTTTACAAGTACGGGTACTTCTGGAGGTGTTTTCACGGGACTGTGCTTTCAAATATTAAGAGTTCATGTTTACAGAGCTCAGAATTGGTGTCTAAAGCCTTGGAATGAGGAGAATATTGTTTATGTTTACAATTTAGGAGGATTGGCCTTGGCTTTTTTTTGTGTGAATCAGTTAAAATGGTGGCGGTTCCAGTAAACAGTTCTAAGCAAACTCTCTAATTGTGGTAAAACTGTTGAAATACACAATGAGAGTTCACAGAAATGATTAAGAACGTGTAATAAACACCTCAAGTACACGTAAATAGATTCTTACTACCTTTACTGTCGAATTCAATCACGGAGGTTTCCAGTGGAAAGCTGTGAAATGACGAAAATACTGGTAATGTTTACAAGTACGGGTACTTCTGGTGGGAATTTCACGGGACTGTGCTTTCAATTATTACGAGTTCATGTTTGCAGAGCTCAGAATTGGTGTCTAAAGCCTTGGAATGAGGAGAATATTGTTTATGTTTACAATTTAGGAGGATTGGCTTTGGCTTTTTTTTGTGTGAATCAGTTAAAATGGTGGCGGTTCCAGTAAATACTTCTAAGCAAACTGTCTAATTGTGGTAAAACTGTTAAAATACACAATGAGAGTTCCCAGAAATGATTAAGAACGTGTAATAAACATCTCAAGTACACGTAAATAGATTCTTACTACATTTACTGTCGAATTCAATCACGGAGGTTTCGAGTGGAATGCTGTGAAATGACGAAATTCCGGTAATGTTTACAAGTCCGGGTACTTCGGGTGGCGTTTTCACGGGACTGTGCTTTCAATTATTACGAGTTCATGTTTACAGAGCTCAGAATTGGTGTCTAAAGCCTTGGAATGACGAGAATAGTTTTTATGTTTACAATTTAGGAGGATTGGCTTTGGCTTTTTTGTGTGTGAATCAGTTAAAATGGTGGCGGTTCCAGTAAATACTTCTAAGCAAACTGTCTAATTGTGGTAAAACTGTTGAAATACACAATGAGAGTTCCCAGAAATGATTAAGAACGTGTAATAAATATCTCAAGTACACGTAAATAGATTCTTACTACATTTACTCTCAAATTCAATCACGGAGGTTTCGAGTGGAAAGCTGTGAAATGATGAAAATACTGGTAATGTTTACAAGTACGGGTACTTCTGGTAGCGTTTTCACGGGACTGTGCTTTCAAATATTAAGAGTTCATGTTTACAGAGGTCAGAATTGGTGTCTAAAGCCTTTGAATCACGAGAATAGTTTTTGTGTCTACAATTTAGGAGGATTGGCTTTGGCGTTTTTTTTGTGTGAATCAGTTAAAATGGTGGCGGTTCCAGTAAATTCTTCTAAGCAAACTGTCTAATTGTGGTAAAACTGTTAAAATACACAATGAGAGTTCCCAGAAATGATTAAGAACGTTTAATGAACATCTCACGTACACGTAATTAGATTCTTATTACATTTACTGTCGAATTCAATCACGGAGGTTTCGAATGGAAAGCTGGGAAATGACGAAAATACTGGTAATGTTTACAAGTACGGGTACTTCTGGAGGCGTTTTCACGGGACTGTGCTTTCAAATATTAAGAGTTCATGTTTACAGAGCTCAGAATTGGTGTCTAAAGCCTTTGAACCACGAGAATAGTTTTTATGTTTACAATTTAGGAGGATTTGCTTTGTCGTTTCTTTGTGTTAATCAGTTAAAATGGTGGCGGTTCCAGTAAACACTTCTAAGCAAACTGTCTAATTGTGGTAAAACTGTTAAAATACACAATGAGAGTTCCCAGAAATGATAAAGAACGTGTAATAAACATCTCAAGTACACGTAAATAGATTTTTACTACATTTACTGTCGAATTCAATCACGGAGGTTTCGAGGGGAAAGCTGTGAAATGACGAAAATACTGGTAATGTTTACAAGTCCGGGTACTTCGGGTGGCGTTTTCACGGGACTGGGCTTTCAATTATTAAGAGTTCATGTTTACAGAGCTCAGATTTGGTGTCTAAAGCCTTTGAATCACGAGAATAGTTTTTATGTTTACAATTTAGGAGGATTTGCTTTGTCGTTTCTTTGTGTTAATCAGTTAAAATGGTGGCGGTTCCAGTAAACACTTCTAAGCAAACTGTCTAATTGTGGTAAAACTGTTAAAATACACAATGATAGTTCCCAGAAATGATTAAGAACGTGTAATAAACACCTCAAGTACACGTAAATAGATTCTTACTACATTTACTGTCGAATTCAATCACGGAGGTTTCGAGTGGAAAGCTGTGAAATGACGAAAATACTGGTAATGTTTACAAGTACGGGTACTTCTGGAGGCGTTTTCACGGGACTGTGCTTTCAAATATTAAGAGTTCATGTTTACAGAGCTCAGAATTGGTGTCTAAAGCCTTTGAATCACGAGAATAGTTTTTATGTTTACAATTTAGGAGGATTGGCGTTGGCGTTTTTTTGTGTGAATCAGTTAAAATGGTGGCGGTTCCAGTAAACAGTTCTACGCAAACTCTCTAATTGTGGTAAAACTGTTAAAATACACAATGAGAGTTCACAGAAATGATTAAGAACGTGTAATAAACACCTCAAGTACACGTAAATAGATTCTTACTACATTTACTGTCGAATTCAATCACGGAGGTTTCGAATGGAAAGCTGGGAAAGGACGAAAATACTGGTAATGTTTACAAGTACGGGTACTTCTCGTGGCAATTTCACGGGACTGTGCTTTCAATTATTACGAGTTCATGTTTACAGAGCTCAGAATTGGTGTCTAAAGCCTTGGAATGACGAGAATAGTTTTTATGTTTACAATTTAGGAGGATTGGCTTTGGCTTTTTTGTGTGTGAATCAGTTAAAATGGTGGCGGTTCCAGTAAATACTTCTAAGCAAACTGTCTAATTGTGGTAAAACTGTTGAAATACACAATGAGAGTTCCCAGAAATGATTAAGAACGTGTAATAAATATCTCAAGTACACGTAAATAGATTCTTACTACATTTACTGTCGAATTCAATCACGGAGGTTTCGAGTGGAAAGCTGTGAAATGATGAAAATACTGGTATTGTTTACAAGTACGGGTACTTCTGGTAGCGTTTTCACGGGACTGTGCTTTCAAATATTAAGAGTTCATGTTTACAGAGGTCAGAATTGGTGTCTAAAGCCTTTGAATCACGAGAATAGTTTTTGTGTCTACAATTTAGGAGGATTGGCTTTGGCGTTTTTTTTGTGTGAATCAGTAAAAATGGTGGCGGTTCCAGTAAACACTTCTAAGCAAACTGTCTAATTGTGGTAAAACTGTTAAAATACACAATGAGAGTTCCCAGAAATGATTAAGAACGTTTAATGAACATCTCACGTACACGTAAATAGATTCTTATTACATTTACTGTCGAATTCAATCACGGAGGTTTCGAATGGAAAGCTGGGAAATGACGAAAATACTGGTAATGTTTACAAGTACGGGTACTTCTGGAGGCGTTTTCACGGGACTGTGCTTTCAAATATTAAGAGTTCATGTTTACAGAGCTCAGAATTGGTGTCTAAAGCCTTTGAACCACGAGAATAGTTTTTATGTTTACAATTTAGGAGGATTTGCTTTGTCGTTTCTTTGTGTTAATCAGTTAAAATGGTGGCGGTTCCAGTAAACACTTCTAAGCAAACTGTCTAATTGTGGTAAAACTGTTAAAATACACAATGAGAGTTCCCAGAAATGATAAAGAACGTGTAATAAACATCTCAAGTACACGTAAATAGATTTTTACTACATTTACTGTCGAATTCAATCACGGAGGTTTCGAGTGGAAAGCTGTGAAATGACGAAAATACTGGTAATGTTTACAAGTCCGGGTACTTCGGGTGGCGTTTTCACGGGACTGGGCTTTCAATTATTAAGAGTTCATGTTTACAGAGCTCAGATTTGGTGTCTAAAGCCTTGGAATGACGAGAATAGTTTTTATGTTTACAATTTAGGAGGATTTGCTTTGTCGTTTCTTTGTGTTAATCAGTTAAAATGGTGGCGGTTCCAGTAAACACTTCTAAGCAAACTGTCTAATTGTGGTAAAACTGTTAAAATACACAATGATAGTTCCCAGAAATGATTAAGAACGTGTAATAAACACCTCAAGTACACGTAAATAGATTCTTACTACATTTACTGTCGAATTCAATCACGGAGGTTTCGAGTGGAAAGCTGTGAAATGACGAAAATACTGGTCATGTTTACAAGTACGGGTACTTCTGGAGGCGTTTTCACGGGACTGTGCTTTCAAATATTAAGAGTTCATCTTTACAGAGCTCAGAATTGGTGTCTAAAGCCTTTGAATCACGAGAATAGTTTTTATGTTTACAATTTAGGAGGATTGGCGTTGGCGTTTTTTTGTGTGAATCAGTTAAAATGGTGGCGGTTCCAGTAAACAGTTCTACGCAAACTCTCTAATTGTGGTAAAAGTGTTAAAATACACAATGAGAGTTCACAGAAATGATTAAGAACGTGTAATAAACACCTCAAGTACACGTAAATAGATTCTTACTACATTTACTGTCAAATTCAATCACGGAGGTTTCGAGTGGAAAGCTGTGAAATGACGAAAATACTGGTAATGTTTACAAGTACGGGTACTTCTGGAGGCGTTTTCACGGGACTGTGCTTTCAAATATTAAGAGTTCATGTTTACAGAGCTCAGAATTGGTGTCTAAAGCCTTTGAATCACGAGAATAGTTTTTATGTTTACAATTTAGGAGGATTGGCGTTGGCGTTTTTTTGTGTGAATCAGTTAAAATGGTGGCGGTTCCAGTAAACAGTTCTAAGCAAACTCTCTAATTGTGGTAAAACTGTTAAAATACACAATGAGAGTTCCCAGAAATGATTAAGAACGTGTAATAAACACCTCAAGTACACGTAAATAGATTCTTACTACCTTTACTGTCGAATTCAATCACGGAGGTTTCCCGTGGAAAGCTGTGAAATGACGAAAATACTGGTAATGTTTACAAGTCCGGGTACTTCTGGTGGCGTTTTCACGGGACTGTGCTTTCAATTATTACGAGTTCATGTTTACAGAGCTCAGAATTGGTGTCTAAAGCCTTGGAATGAGGAGAATATTGTTTATGCTTACAATTTAGGAGGATTGGCTTCGGCGCTTTTTTGTGCGTATCATTTAAAATGGTGACGGTTCCAGGAAATACTTCTAAGCAAACTGTCCAATTGTGGTAAAACTGTTAAAATACACAATGAGAGTTCCCAGAAATGATTAAGAACGTGTAATAAACCCCTCAAGTACACGTAAATAGATTTTTACTACATTTACTGTCGAATTCAATCACGGAGGTTTCGAGTGGAAAGCTGTGAAATGACGAAAATACTGGTAATGTTTACAAGTACGGGTACTTCTGGAGGTGTTTTCACGGGACTGTGCTTTCAAATATTAAGAGTTCATGTTTACAGAGCTCAGAATTGGTGTCTAAAGCCTTTGAATCACGAGAATAGTTTTTATGTTTACAATTTAGGAGGATTTGCTTTGTCGTTTCTTTGTGTTAATCAGTTAAAATGGTGGCGGTTCCAGTAAACACTTCTAAGCAAACTGTCTAATTGTGGTAAAACTGTTAAAAAACACAATGAGAGTTCCCAGAAATGATAAAGAACGTGTACTAAACATCTCAAGTACACTTAAATAGATTTTTACTACATTTACTGTCGAATTCAATCACGGAGGTTTCGAGTGGAAAGCTGTGAAATGACGAAAATACTGGTAATGTTTACAAGTCCGGGTACTTCGGGTGGCGTTTTCACGGGACTGGGCTTTCAATTATTAAGAGTTCATGTTTACAGAGCTCAGATTTGGTGTCTAAAGCCTTGGAATGACGAGAATAGTTTTTATGTTTACAATTTAGGAGGATTTGCTTTGTCGTTTCTTTGTGTTAATCAGTTAAAATGGTGGTGGTTCCAGTAAACACTTCTAAGCAAACTGTCTAATTGTGGTAAAACTGTTAAAATACACAATGATAGTTCCCAGAAATGATTAAGAACGTGTAATAAACATCTCAAGTACACGTAGATTTTTACTACATTTACTGTCGAATTCAATCACGGATGTTTCCAGTGGAAAGCTGTGAAATGACGAAAATACTGGTAATGTTTACAAGTACGGGTACTTCTGGAGGCGTTTTCACTGGACTGTGCTTTCAAATATTAAGAGTTCATGTTTACAGAGCTCAGAATTGGTGTCTAAAGCCTTTGAATCACGAAAATAGTTTTTATGTTTACAATTTAGGAGGATTGGCTTTGGCGTTTTTTTTGTGTGAATCAGTTAAAATGGTTGCGGTTCCAGTAAACAGTTCTAAGCAAACTCTCTAATTGTGGTAAAACTGTTAAAATACCCAATGAGAGTTCCCAGAAATGATTAAGAACGTGTAATAAACCCCTCAAGTACATGTAAATAGATTTTTACTACCTTTAGTGTCGAATTCAATCACGGAGGTTTCGAGTGGAATGCTGTGAAATGACGAAATTCTGGTAATGTTTAAAAGTCCGGGTACTTCGGGTGGCGTTTTCACGGGACTGTGCTTTCAATTATTATGAGTTCATGTTTACAGAGCTCAGAATTGGTGTCTAAAGCCTTGGAATGACGAGAATACTTTTTATGTTTACAATTTTGGAGGATTGGATTTGGCTTTTTTTTGTGTGAATCAGTTAAAATGGTGGCGGTTCCAGTAAATACTTCTAAGCAAACTGTATAATTGTGGTAAAACTGTTAAAATACACAATGAGAGTTCCCAGAAATGATTAAGAACGTTTAATAAACACCTCAAGTACACGTAAATAGATTCTTACTACATTTACTGTCGAATTCAATCACGGAGGTTTCGAGTGGAAAGCTGTGAAATGACGAAAATACTGGTAATGTTTACAAGTACGGGTACTTCTGGAGGCGTTTTCACGGGACTGTGCTTTCAAATATTAAGAGTTCATGTTTACAGAGCTCAGAATTGGTGTCTAAAGCCTTTGAATCACGAGAATAGTTTTTATGTTTACAATTTAGGAGGATTGGCGTTGGCGTTTTTTTGTGTGAATCAGTTAAAATGGTGGCGGTTCCAGTAAACAGTTCTAAGCAAACTCTCTAATTGTGGTAAAACTGTTAAAATACACAATGAGAGTTCACAGAAATGATTAAGAACGTGTAATAAACACCTCAAGTACACGTAAATAGATTCTTACTACCTTTACTGTCGAATTCAATCACGGAGGTTTCCCGTGGAAAGCTGTGAAATGACGAAAATACTGGTAATGTTTACAAGTCCGTGTACTTCTGGTGGCGTTTTCACGGGACTGTGCTTTCAATTATTACGAGTTCATGTTTACAGAGCTCAGAATTGGTGTCTAAAGCCTTGGAATGAGGAGAATATTGTTTATGCTTACAATTTAGGAGGATTGGCTTCGGCGCTTTTTTGTGCGTATCATTTAAAATGGTGACGGTTCCAGGAAATACTTCTAAGCAAACTGTCCAATTGTGGTAAAACTGTTAAAATACACAATGAGAGTTCCCAGAAATGATTAAGAACGTGTAATAAACCCCTCAAGTACACGTAAATAGATTTTTACTACATTTACTGTCGAATTCAATCACGGAGGTTTCGAGTGGAAAGCTGTGAAATGACGAAAATACTGGTAATGTTTACAAGTCCGGGTACTTCGGGTGGCGTTTTCACGGGACTGGGCTTTCAATTATTAAGAGTTCATGTTTACAGAGCTCAGATTTGGTGTCTAAAGCCTTGGAATGACGAGAATAGTTTTTATGTTTACAATTTAGGAGGATTTGCTTTGTCGTTTCTTTGTGTTAATCAGTTAAAATGGTGGCGGTTCCAGTAAACACTTCTAAGCAAACTGTCTAATTGTGGTAAAACTGTTAAAATACACAATGATAGTTCCCAGAAATGATTAAGAACGTGTAATAAACATCTCAAGTACACGTAGATTTTTACTACATTTACTGTCGAATTCAATCACGGAGGTTTCCAGTGGAAAGCTGTGAAATGACGAAAATACTGGTAATGTTTACAAGTCCGGGTACTTCGGGTGGCGTTTTCACGGGACTGTGCTTTCAATTATTACGAGTTCATGTTTACAGAGCTCAGAATTGGTGTCTAAAGCCTTGGAATGACGAGAATAGTTTTTATGTTTACAATTTTGGAGGATTGGATTTGGCTTTTTTTTGTGTGAATCAGTTAAAATGGTGGCGGTTCCAGTAAATACTTCTAAGCAAACTGTATAATTGTGGTAAAACTGTTAAAATACACAATGAGAGTTCCCAGAAATGATTAAGAACGTTTAATAAACACCTCAAGTACACGTAAATAGATTCTTACTACATTTACTGTCGAATTCAATCACGGAGGTTTCGAGTGGAAAGCTGTGAAATGACGAAAATACGGGTAATGTTTACAAGTACGGGTACTTCTGGAGGCGTTTTCACGGGACTGTGCTTTCAAATATTAAGAGTTCATGTTTACAGAGCTCAGAATTGGTGTCTAAAGCCTTTGAATCACGAGAATAGTTTTTATGTTTACAATTTAGGAGGATTGGCGTTGGCGTTTTTTTGTGTGAATCAGTTAATATGGTGGCGGTTCCAGTAAACAGTTCTAAGCAAACTATCTAATTGTGGTAAAACTGTTAAAATACACAATGAGAGTTCACAGAAATGATTAAGAACGTGTAATAAACACCTCAAGTACACGTAAATAGATTCTTACTACCTTTACTGTCGAATTCAATCACGGAGGTTTCCCGTGGAAAGCTGTGAAATGACGAAAATACTGGTAATGTTTACAAGTCCGGGTACTTCTGGTGGCGTTTTCACGGGACTGTGCTTTCAATTATTACGAGTTCATGTTTACAGAGCTCAGAATTGGTGTCTAAAGCCTTGGAATGAGGAGAATATTGTTTATGCTTACAATTTAGGAGGATTGGCTTCGGCGCTTTTTTGTGCGTATCATTTAAAATGGTGACGGTTCCAGGAAATACTTCTAAGCAAACTGTCCAATTGTGGTAAAACTGTTAAAATACACAATGAGAGTTCCCAGAAATGATTAAGAACGTGTAATAAACCCCTCAAGTACACGTAAATAGATTTTTACTACATTTACTGTCGAATTCAATCACGGAGGTTTCGAGTGGAAAGCTGTGAAATGACGAAAATACTGGTAATGTTTACAAGTACGGGTACTTCTGGTGGCAATTTCACGGGACTGTGCTTTCAATTATTACGAGTTCATGTTTGCAGAGCTCAGAATTGGTGTCTAAAGCCTTGGAATGAGGAGAATATTGTTTATGTTTACAATTTAGGAGGATTGGCTTTGGCTTTTTTTTGTGTGAATCAGTTAAAATGGTGGCGGTTCCAGTAAATACTTCTAAGCAAACTGTCTAATTGTGGTAAAACTGTTAAAATACACAATGAGAGTTCCCAGAAATGATTAAGAACGTGTAATAAACATCTCAAGTACACGTAAATAGATTCTTACTACATTTACTGTCGAATTCAATCACGGAGGTTTCGAGTGGAATGCTGTGAAATGACGAAATTCCGGTAATGTTTACAAGTACGGGTACTTCGGGTGGCGTTTTCACGGGACTGTGCTTTCAATTATTACGAGTTCATGTTTACAGAGCTCAGAATTGGTGTCTAAAGCCTTGGAATGACGAGAATAGTTTTTATGTTTACAATTTAGGAGGATTGGCTTTGGCTTTTTTGTGTGTGAATCAGTTAAAATGGTGGCGGTTCCAGTAAATACTTCTAAGCAAACTGTCTAATTGTGGTAAAACTGTTGAAATACACAATGAGAGTTCCCAGAAATGATTAAGAACGTGTAATAAATATCTCAAGTACACGTAAATAGATTCTTACTACATTTACTCTCGAATTCAATCACGGAGGTTTCGAGTGGAAAGCTGTGAAATGACGAAAATACTGGTAATGTTTACAAGTACGGGTACTTCTGGTAGCGTTTTCACGGGACTGTGCTATCAAATATTAAGAGTTCATGTTTACAGAGGTCAGAATTGGTGTCTAAAGCCTTTGAATGAGGAGAATATTGTTTATGTTTACAATTTAGGAGGATTGGCTTCGGCGCTTTTTTGTGCGTATCATTTAAAATGGTGACGGTTCCAGGAAATACTTCTAAGCAAACTGTCCAATTGTGGTAAAACTGTTAAAATACACAATGAGAGTTCCCAGAAATGATTAAGAACGTGTAATAAACATCTCAAGTACACGTAAATAGATTTTTACTACATTTACTCTTGAATTCAATCACGGAGGTTTCCAGTCGAAAGCTGTGAAATGACGAAAATACTGGTAATGTTTACAAGTACGGGTACTTCTGGTGGCATTTTCACGGGACTGTGCTTTCAATTATTACGAGTTCATGTTTACAGAGCTCAGAATTGGTGTCTAAAGCCTTGGAATGAGGAGAATATTGTTTATGTTTACAATTTAGGAGGATTGGCTTCGGCGCTTTTTTGTGCGTATCATTTAAAATGGTGACGGTTCCAGGAAATACTTCTAAGCAAACTGTCCAATTGTGGTAAAACTGTTAAAATACACAATGAGAGTTCCCAGAAATGATTAAGAACGTGTAATAAACCCCTCAAGTACACGTAAATAGATTCTTACTACATTTACTGTCGAATTCAATCACGGAGGTTTCGAGTGGAATGCTGTGAAATGACGAAATTCCGGTAATGTTTACAAGTCCGGGTACTTCGGGTGGCGTTTTCACGGGACTGTGCTTTCAATTATTACGAGTTCATGTTTACAGAGCTCAGAATTGGTGTCTAAAGCCTTGGAATGACGAGAATAGTTTTTATGTTTACAATTTAGGAGGATTGGCTTTGGCTTTTTTTTGTGTGAATCAGTTAAAATGGTGGCGGTTCCAGTAAACAGTTCTAAGCAAACTCTCTAATTGTGGTAAAACTGTTGAAATACACAATGAGAGTTCACAGAAATGATTAAGAACGTGTAATAAACACCTCAAGTACACGTAAATAGATTCTTACTACCTTTACTGTCGAATTCAATCACGGAGGTTTCCAGTGGAAAGCTGTGAAATGACGAAAATACTGGTAATGTTTACAAGTACGGGTACTTCTGGTGGCAATTTCACGGGACTGTGCTTTCAATTATTACGAGTTCATGTTTGCAGAGCTCAGAATTGGTGTCTAAAGCCTTGGAATGAGGAGAATATTGTTTATGTTTACAATTTAGGAGGATTGGCTTTGGCTTTTTTTTGTGTGAATCAGTTAAAATGGTGGCGGTTCCAGTAAATACTTCTAAGCAAACTGTCTAATTGTGGTAAAACTGTTAAAATACACAATGAGAGTTCCCAGAAATGATTAAGAACGTGTAATAAACATCTCAAGTACACGTAAATAGGTTCTTACTACATTTACTGTCGAATTCAATCACGGAGGTTTCGAGTGGAATGCTGTGAAATGACGAAATTCCGGTAATGTTTACAAGTCCGGGTACTTCGGGTGGCGTTTTCACGGGACTGTGCTTTCAATTATTACGAGTTCATGTTTACAGAGCTCAGAATTGGTGTCTAAAGCCTTGGAATGACGAGAATAGTTTTTATGTTTACAATTTAGGAGGATTGGCTTCGGCGCTTTTTTGTGCGTATCATTTAAAATGGTGACGGTTCCAGGAAATACTTCTAAGCAAACTGTCCAATTGTGGTAAAACTGTTAAAATACACAATGAGAGTTCCCAGAAATGATTAAGAACGTGTAATAAACCCCTCAAGTACACGTAAATAGATTTTTACTACATTTACTGTCGAATTCAATCACGGAGGTTTCGAGTGGAAAGCTGTGAAATGACGAAAATACTGGTAATGTTTACAAGTACGGGTACTTCTGGTGGCAATTTCACGGGACTGTGCTTTCAATTATTACGAGTTCATGTTTGCAGAGCTCAGAATTGGTGTCTAAAGCCTTGGAATGAGGAGAATATTGTTTATGTTTACAATTTAGGAGGATTGGCTTTGGCTTTTTTTTGTGTGAATCAGTTAAAATGGTGGCGGTTCCAGTAAATACTTCTAAGCAAACTGTCTAATTGTGGTAAAACTGTTAAAATACACAATGAGAGTTCCCAGAAATGATTAAGAACGTGTAATAAACATCTCAAGTACACGTAAATAGATTCTTACTACATTTACTGTCGAATTCAATCACGGAGGTTTCGAGTGGAATGCTGTGAAATGACGAAATTCCGGTAATGTTTACAAGTACGGGTACTTCGGGTGGCGTTTTCACGGGACTGTGCTTTCAATTATTACGAGTTCATGTTTACAGAGCTCAGAATTGGTGTCTAAAGCCTTGGAATGACGAGAATAGTTTTTATGTTTACAATTTAGGAGGATTGGCTTTGGCTTTTTTGTGTGTGAATCAGTTAAAATGGTGGCGGTTCCAGTAAATACTTCTAAGCAAACTGTCTAATTGTGGTAAAACTGTTGAAATACACAATGAGAGTTCCCAGAAATGATTAAGAACGTGTAATAAATATCTCAAGTACACGTAAATAGATTCTTACTACATTTACTCTCGAATTCAATCACGGAGGTTTCGAGTGGAAAGCTGTGAAATGACGAAAATACTGGTAATGTTTACAAGTACGGGTACTTCTGGTAGCGTTTTCACGGGACTGTGCTATCAAATATTAAGAGTTCATGTTTACAGAGGTCAGAATTGGTGTCTAAAGCCTTTGAATGAGGAGAATATTGTTTATGTTTACAATTTAGGAGGATTGGCTTCGGCGCTTTTTTGTGCGTATCATTTAAAATGGTGACGGTTCCAGGAAATACTTCTAAGCAAACTGTCCAATTGTGGTAAAACTGTTAAAATACACAATGAGAGTTCCCAGAAATGATTAAGAACGTGTAATAAACATCTCAAGTACACGTAAATAGATTTTTACTACATTTACTCTTGAATTCAATCACGGAGGTTTCCAGTCGAAAGCTGTGAAATGACGAAAATACTGGTAATGTTTACAAGTACGGGTACTTCTGGTGGCATTTTCACGGGACTGTGCTTTCAATTATTACGAGTTCATGTTTACAGAGCTCAGAATTGGTGTCTAAAGCCTTGGAATGAGGAGAATATTGTTTATGTTTACAATTTAGGAGGATTGGCTTCGGCGCTTTTTTGTGCGTATCATTTAAAATGGTGACGGTTCCAGGAAATACTTCTAAGCAAACTGTCCAATTGTGGTAAAACTGTTAAAATACACAATGAGAGTTCCCAGAAATGATTAAGAACGTGTAATAAACCCCTCAAGTACACGTAAATAGATTCTTACTACATTTACTGTCGAATTCAATCACGGAGGTTTCGAGTGGAATGCTGTGAAATGACGAAATTCCGGTAATGTTTACAAGTCCGGGTACTTCGGGTGGCGTTTTCACGGGACTGTGCTTTCAATTATTACGAGTTCATGTTTACAGAGCTCAGAATTGGTGTCTAAAGCCTTGGAATGACGAGAATAGTTTTTATGTTTACAATTTAGGAGGATTGGCTTTGGCTTTTTTTTGTGTGAATCAGTTAAAATGGTGGCGGTTCCAGTAAACAGTTCTAAGCAAACTCTCTAATTGTGGTAAAACTGTTGAAATACACAATGAGAGTTCACAGAAATGATTAAGAACGTGTAATAAACACCTCAAGTACACGTAAATAGATTCTTACTACCTTTACTGTCGAATTCAATCACGGAGGTTTCCAGTGGAAAGCTGTGAAATGACGAAAATACTGGTAATGTTTACAAGTACGGGTACTTCTGGTGGCAATTTCACGGGACTGTGCTTTCAATTATTACGAGTTCATGTTTGCAGAGCTCAGAATTGGTGTCTAAAGCCTTGGAATGAGGAGAATATTGTTTATGTTTACAATTTAGGAGGATTGGCTTTGGCTTTTTTTTGTGTGAATCAGTTAAAATGGTGGCGGTTCCAGTAAATACTTCTAAGCAAACTGTCTAATTGTGGTAAAACTGTTAAAATACACAATGAGAGTTCCCAGAAATGATTAAGAACGTGTAATAAACATCTCAAGTACACGTAAATAGGTTCTTACTACATTTACTGTCGAATTCAATCACGGAGGTTTCGAGTGGAATGCTGTGAAATGACGAAATTCCGGTAATGTTTACAAGTCCGGGTACTTCGGGTGGCGTTTTCACGGGACTGTGCTTTCAATTATTACGAGTTCATGTTTACAGAGCTCAGAATTGGTGTCTAAAGCCTTGGAATGACGAGAATAGTTTTTATGTTTACAATTTAGGAGGATTGGCTTTGGCTTTTTTGTGTGTGAATCAGTTAAAATGGTGGCGGTTCCAGTAAATACTTCTAAGCAAACTGTCTAATTGTGGTAAAACTGTTGAAATACACAATGAGAGTTCCTAGAAATGATTAAGAACGTGTAATAAATATCTCAAGTACACGTAAATAGATTCTTACTACATTTACTGTCGAATTCAATCACGGAGGTTTCGAGTGGAAAGCTGTGAAATGATGAAAATACTGGTAATGTTTACAAGTACGGGTACTTCTGGTAGCGTTTTCACGGGACTGTGCTTTCAAATATTAAGAGTTCATGTTTACAGAGGTCAGAATTGGTGTCTAAAGCCTTTGAATCATGAGAATAGTTTTTGTGTCTACAATTTAGGAGGATTGGCTTTGGCGTTTTTTTTGTGTGAATCAGTTAAAATGGTGGCGGTTCCAGTAAATTCTTCTAAGCAAACGGTCTAATTGTGGTAAAACTGTTAAAATACACAATGAGAGTTCCCAGAAATGATTAAGAACGTTTAATGAACATCTCACGTACACGTAAATAGATTCTTATTACATTTACTGTCGAATTCAATCACGGAGGTTTCGAATGGAAAGCTGGGAAATGACGAAAATACTGGTAATGTTTACAAGTCCGGGTACTTCTGGTGGCGTTTTCACGGGACTGTGCTTTCAAATATTAAGAGTTCATGTTTACAGAGCTCAGAATTGGTGTCTAAAGCCTTTGAATCACGAGAATAGTTTTTATGTTTACAATTTAGGAGGATTGGCTTTGGCGTTTTTTTTTGTGTGAATCAGTTAAAATGGTGGCGGTTCCAGTAAACAGTTCTAAGCAAACTCTCTAATTGTGGTAAAACTGTTAAAATACACAATGAGAGTTCACAGAAATGATTAAGAACGTGTAATAAACACCTCAAGTACACGTAAATAGATTCTTACTACCTTTACTGTCGAATTCAATCACGGAGGTTTCCAGTGGAAAGCTGTGAAATGACGAAAATACTGGTAATGTTTACAAGTACGGGTACTTCTGGTGGCAATTTCACGGGACTGTGCTTTCAATTATTACGAGTTCATGTTTGCAGAGCTCAGAATTGGTGTCTAAAACCTTGGAATGAGGAGAATATTGTTTATGTTTACAATTTAGGAGGATTGGCTTTGGCTTTTTTGTGTGTGAATCAGTTAAAATGGTGGCGGTTCCAGTAAATACTTCTAAGCAAACTATCTAATTGTGGTAAAACTGTTAAAATACACAATGAGAGTTCCCAGAAATGATTAAGAACGTGTAATAAACATCTCAAGTACACGTAAATAGATTCTTACTACATTTACTGTCGAATTCAATCACGGAGGTTTCGAGTGGAATGCTGTGAAATGACGAAATTCCGGTAATGTTTACAAGTCCGGGTACTTCGGGTGGCGTTTTCACGGGACTGTGCTTTCAATTATTACGAGTTCATGTTTACAGAGCTCAGAATTGGTGTCTAAAGCCTTGGAATGACGAGAATAGTTTTTATGTTTACAATTTAGGAGGATTGGCTTTGGCTTTTTTGTGTGTGAATCAGTTAAAATGGTGGCGGTTCCAGTAAATACTTCTAAGCAAACTGTCTAATTGTGGTAAAACTGTTGAAATACACAATGAGAGTTCCCAGAAATGATTAAGAACGTGTAATAAATATCTCAAGTACACGTAAATAGATTCTTACTACATTTACTCTCGAATTCAATCACGGAGGTTTCGAGTGGAAAGCTGTGAAATGATGAAAATACTGGTAATGTTTACAAGTACGGGTACTTCTGGTAGCGTTTTCACGGGACTGTGCTTTCAAATATTAAGAGTTCATGTTTACAGAGGTCAGAATTGGTGTCTAAAGCCTTTGAATCACGAGAATAGTTTTTGTGTCTACAATTTAGGAGGATTGGCTTTGGCGTTTTTTTTGTGTGAATCAGTTAAAATGGTGGCGGTTCCAGTAAATACTTCTAAGCAAACTGTCTAATTGTGGTAAAACTGTTAAAATACACAATGAGAGTTCCCAGAAATGATTAAGAACGTTTAATGAACATCTCGCGTACACGTAAATAGATTCTTATTACATTTACTGTCGAATTCAATCACGGAGGTTTCGAATGGAAAGCTGGGAAATGACGAAAATACTGGTAATGTTTACAAGTACGGGTACTTCTGGAGGCGTTTTCACGGGACTGTGCTTTCAAATATTAAGAGTTCATGTTTACAGAGCTCAGAATTGGTGTCTAAACCCTTTGAATCACGAGAATAGTTTTTATGTTTACAATTTAGGAGGATTGGCTTTGGCGTTTTATTTTTGTGTGAATCAGTTAAAATGGTGGCGGTTCCAGTAAACAGTTCTAAGCAAACTCTCTAATTGTGGTAAAACTGTTAAAATACACAATGAGAGTTCACAGAAATGATTAAGAACGTGTAATAAACACCTCAAGTACACGTAAATAGATTCTTACTACCTTTACTGTCGAATTCAATCACGGAGGTTTCCAGTCGAAAGCTGTGAAATGACGAAAATACTGGTAATGTTTACAAGTACGGGTACTTCTGGTGGCATTTTCACGGGACTGTGCTTTCAATTATTACGAGTTCATGTTTACAGAGCTCAGAATTGGTGTATAAAGCCTTGGAATGAGGAGAATATTGTTTATGTTTACAATTTAGGAGGATTGGCTTCGGCGCTTTTTTGTGCGTATCATTTAAAATGGTGACGGTTCCAGGAAATACTTCTAAGCAAACTGTCCAATTGTGGTAAAACTGTTAAAATACACAATGAGAGTTCCCAGAAATGATTAAGAACGTGTAATAAACCCCTCAAGTACACGTAAATAGATTCTTACTACATTTACTGTCGAATTCAATCACGGAGGTTTCGAGTGGAATGCTGTGAAATGACGAAATTCCGGTAATGTTTACAAGTCCGGGTACTTCGGGTGGCGTTTTCACGGGACTGTGCTTTCAGTTATTACGAGTTCATGTTTACAGAGCTCAGAATTGGTGTCTAAAGCCTTGGAATGACGAGAATAGTTTTTATGTTTACAATTTAGGAGGATTGGCTTTGGCTTTTTTTTGTGTGAATCAGTTAAAATGGTGGCGGTTCCAGTAAACAGTTCTAAGCAAACTCTCTAATTGTGGTAAAACTGTTGAAATACACAATGAGAGTTCCCAGAAATGATTAAGAACGTGTAATAAACATCTCAAGTACACGTAAATAGATTCTTACTACATTTACTGTCGAATTCAATCACGGAGGTTTCGAGTGGAATGCTGTGAAATGACGAAATTCCGGTAATGTTTACAAGTCCGGGTACTTCGGGTGGCGTTTTCACGGGACTGTGCTTTCAATTATTACGAGTTCATGTTTACAGAGCTCAGAATTGGTGTCTAAAGCCTTGGAATGACGAGAATAGTTTTTATGTTTACAATTTAGGAGGATTGGCTTTGGCTTTTTTGTGTGTGAATCAGTTAAAATGGTGGCGGTTCCAGTAAATACTTCTAAGCAAACTGTCTAATTGTGGTAAAACTGTTGAAATACACAATGAGAGTTCCCAGAAATGATTAAGAACGTGTAATAAATATCTCAAGTACACGTAAATAGATTCTTACTACATTTACTCTCGAATTCAATCACGGAGGTTTCGAGTGGAAAGCTGTGAAATGATGAAAATCCTGGTAATGTTTACAAGTACGGGTACTTCTGGTAGCGTTTTCACGGGACTGTGCTTTCAAATATTAAGAGTTCATGTTTACAGAGGTCAGAATTGGTGTCTAAAGCCTTTGAATCACGAGAATAGTTTTTGTGTCTACAATTTAGGAGGATTGGCTTTGGCGTTTTTTTTGTGTGAATCAGTTAAAATGGTGGCGGTTCCAGTAAATTCTTCTAAGCAAACTGTCTAATTGTGGTAAAACTGTTAAAATACACAATGAGAGTTCCCAGAAATGATTAAGAACGTTTAATGAACATCTCACGTACACGTAAATAGATTCTTATTACATTTACTGTCGAATTCAATCACGGAGGTTTCGAATGGAAAGCTGGGAAATGACGAAAATACTGGTAATGTTTACAAGTACGGGTACTTCTGGAGGCGTTTTCACGGGACTGTGCTTTCAAATATTAAGAGTTCATGTTTACAGAGCTCAGAATTGGTGTCTAAAGCCTTTGAATCACGAGAATAGTTTTTATGTTTACAATTTAGGAGGATTGGCTTTGGCGTTTTTTTTTGTGTGAATCAGTTAAAATGGTGGCGGTTCCAGTAAACAGTTCTAAGCAAACTCTCTAATTGTGGTAAAACTGTTAAAATACACAATGAGAGTTCACAGAAATGATTAAGAACGTGTAATAAACACCTCAAGTACACGTAAATAGATTCTTACTACCTTTACTGTCGAATTCAATCACGGAGGTTTCCAGTGGCAAGCTGTGAAATGACGAAAATACTGGTAATGTTTACAAGTACGGGTACTTCTGGTGGCAATTTCACGGGACTGTGCTTTCAATTATTACGAGTTCATGTTTGCAGAGCTCAGAATTGGTGTCTAAAGCCTTGGAATGAGGAGAATATTGTTTATGTTTACAATTTAGGAGGATTGGCTTTGGCTTTTTTTTGTGTGAATCAGTTAAAGTGGTGGCGGTTCCAGTAAATACTTCTAAGCAAACTGTCTAATTGTGGTAAAACTGTTAAAATACACAATGAGAGTTCCCAGAAATGATTAAGAACGTGTAATAAACATCTCAAGTACACGTAAATAGATTCTTACTACATTTACTGTCGAATTCAATCACGGAGGTTTCGAGTGGAAAGCTGTGAAATGATGAAAATACTGGTAATGTTTACAAGTACGGGTACTTCTGGTAGCCTTTTCACGGGACTGTGCTTTCAAATATTAAGAGTTCATGTTTACAGAGCTCAGAATTGGTGTCTAAAGCCTTTGAATCACGAGAATAGTTTTTGTGTCTACAATTTAGGAGGATTGGCTTTGGCGTTTTTTTTGTGTGAATCAGTTAAAATGGTGGCGGTTCCAGTAAATACTTCTAAGCAAACTGTCTAATTGTGGTAAAACTGTTAAAATACACAATGAGAGTTCCCAGAAATGATTAAGAACGTTTAATGAACATCTCACGTACACGTAAATAGATTCTTATTACATTTACTGTCGAATTCAATCACGGAGGTTTCGAATGGAAAGCTGGGAAATGACGAAAATACTGGTAATGTTTACAAGTACGGGTACTTCTGGAGGCGTTTTCACGGGACTGTGCTTTCAAATATTAAGAGTTCATGTTTACAGAGCTCAGAATTGGTGTCTAAAGCTTTTGAATCACGAGAATAGTTTTTATGTTTACAATTTAGGAGGATTGGCTTTGGCGTTTTATTTTTGTGTGAATCAGTTAAAATGGTTGCGGTTCCAGTAAACAGTTCTAAGCAAACTCTCTAATTGTGGTAAAACTGTTAAAATACACAATGAGAGTTCACAGAAATGATTAAGAACGTGTAATAAACACCTCAAGTACACGTAAATAGATTCTTACTACCTTTACTGTCGAATTCAATCACGGAGGTTTCCAGTCGAAAGCTGTGAAATGACGAAAATACTGGTAATGTTTACAAGTACGGGTACTTCTGGTGGCATTTTCACGGGACTGTGCTTTCAATTATTACGAGTTCATGTTTACAGAGCTCAGAATTGGTGTCTAAAGCCTTGGAATGAGGAGAATATTGTTTATGTTTACAATTTAGGAGGATTGGCTTCGGCGCTTTTTTCTGCGTATCATTTAAAATGGTGACGGTTCCAGGAAATACTTCTAAGCAAACTGTCCAATTGTGGTAAAACTGTTAAAATACACAATGAGAGTTCCCAGAAATGATTAAGAACGTGTAATAAACCCCTCAAGTACACGTAAATAGATTCTTACTACATTTACTGTCGAATTCAATCACGGAGGTTTCGAGTGGAATGCTGTGAAATGACGAAATTCCGGTAATGTTTACAAGTCCGGGTACTTCGGGTGGCGTTTTCACGGGACTGTGCTTTCAATTATTACGAGTTCATGTTTACAGAGCTCAGAATTGGTGTCTAAAGCCTTGGAATGACGAGAATAGTTTTTATGTTTACAATTTAGGAGGATTGGCTTTGGCTTTTTTTTGTGTGAATCAGTTAAAATGGTGGCGGTTCCAGTAAACAGTTCTAAGCAAACTCTCTAATTGTGGTAAAACTGTTGAAATACACAATGAGAGTTCCCAGAAATGATTAAGAACGTGTAATAAACACCTCAAGTACACGTAAATAGATTCTTACTACCTTTACTGTCGAATTCAATCACGGAGGTTTCCAGTGGAAAGCTGTGAAATGACGAAAATACTGGTAATGTTTACAAGTACGGGTACTTCTGGTGGCAATTTCACGGGACTGTGCTTTCAATTATTACGAGTTCATGTTTGCAGAGCTCAGAATTGGTGTCTAAAGCCTTGGAATGAGGAGAATATTGTTTATGTTTACAATTTAGGAGGATTGGCTTTGGCTTTTTTTTGTGTGAATCAGTTAAAATGGTGGCGGTTCCAGTAAATACTTCTAAGCAAACTGTCTAATTGTGGTAAAACTGTTAAAATACACAATGAGAGTTCCCAGAAATGATTAAGAACGTGTAATAAACATCTCAAGTACACGTAAATAGATTCTTACTACATTTACTGTCGAATTCAATCACGGAGGTTTCGAGTGGAATGCTGTGAAATGACGAAATTCCGGTAATGTTTACAAGTCCGGGTACTTCGGGTGGCGTTTTCACGGGACTGTGCTTTCAATTATTACGAGTTCATGTTTACAGAGCTCAGAATTGGTGTCTAAAGCCTTGGAATGACGAGAATAGTTTTTATGTTTACAATTTAGGAGGATTGGCTTTGGCGTTTTTTTTGTGTGAATCAGTTAAAATGGTGGCGGTTCCAGTAAATACTTCTAAGCAAACTGTCTAATTGTGGTAAAACTGTTAAAATACACAATGAGAGTTCCCAGAAATGATTAAGAACGTTTAATGAACATCTCACGTACACGTAAATAGATTCTTATTACATTTACTGTCGAATTCAATCACGGAGGTTTCGAATGGAAAGCTGGGAAATGACGAAAATACTGGTAATGTTTACAAGTACGGGTACTTCTGGAGGCGATTTCACGGGACTGTGCTTTCAAATATTAAGAGTTCATGTTTACAGAGCTCAGAATTGGTGTCTAAAGCCTTTGAATCACGAGAATAGTTTTTATGTTTACAATTTAGGAGGATTGGCTTTGGCGTTTTATTTTGTGTGAATCAGTTAAAATTGTGGCGGTTCCAGTAAACAGTTCTAAGCAAACTCTCTAATTGTGGTAAAACTGTTAAAATACACAATGAGAGTTCACAGAAATGATTAAGAACGTGTAATAAACACCTCAAGTACACGTAAATAGATTCTTACTACCTTTACTGTCGAATTCAATCACGGAGGTTTCCAGTCGAAAGCTGTGAAATGACGAAAATACTGGTAATGTTTACAAGTACGGGTACTTCTGGTGGCATTTTCACGGGACTGTGCTTTCAATTATTACGAGTTCATGTTTACAGAGCTCAGAATTGGTGTATAAAGCCTTGGAATGAGGAGAATATTGTTTATGTTTACAATTTAGGAGGATTGGCTTCGGCGCTTTTTTGTGCGTATCATTTAAAATGGTGACGGTTCCAGGAAATACTTCTAAGCAAACTGTCCAATTGTGGTAAAACTGTTAAAATACACAATGAGAGTTCCCAGAAATGATTAAGAACGTGTAATAAACCCCTCAAGTACACGTAAATAGATTCTTACTACATTTACTGTCGAATTCAATCACGGAGGTTTCGAGTGGAATGCTGTGAAATGACGAAATTCCGGTAATGTTTACAAGTCCGGGTACTTCGGGTGGCGTTTTCACGGGACTGTGCTTTCAATTATTACGAGTTCATGTTTACAGAGCTCAGAATTGGTGTCTAAAGCCTTGGAATGACGAGAATAGTTTTTATGTTTACAATTTAGGAGGATTGGCTTTGGCTTTTTTTTGTGTGAATCAGTTAAAATGGTGGCGGTTCCAGTAAACAGTTCTAAGCAAACTCTCTAATTGTGGTAAAACTGTTGAAATACACAATGAGAGTTCCCAGAAATGATTAAGAACGTGTAATAAACATCTCAAGTACACGTAAATAGATTCTTACTACATTTACTGTCGAATTCAATCACGGAGGTTTCGAGTGGAATGCTGTGAAATGACGAAATTCCGGTAATGTTTACAAGTCCGGGTACTTCGGGTGGCGTTTTCACGGGACTGTGCTTTCAATTATTACGAGTTCATGTTTACAGAGCTCAGAATTGGTGTCTAAAGCCTTGGAATGACGAGAATAGTTTTTATGTTTACAATTTAGGAGGATTGGCTTTGGCTTTTTTGTGTGTGAATCAGTTAAAATGGTGGCGGTTCCAGTAAATACTTCTAAGCAAACTGTCTAATTGTGGTAAAACTGTTGAAATACACAATGAGAGTTCCCAGAAATGATTAAGAACGTGTAATAAATATCTCAAGTACACGTAAATAGATTCTTACTACATTTACTCTCGAATTCAATCACGGAGGTTTCGAGTGGAAAGCTGTGAAATGATGAAAATCCTGGTAATGTTTACAAGTACGGGTACTTCTGGTAGCGTTTTCACGGGACTGTGCTTTCAAATATTAAGAGTTCATGTTTACAGAGGTCAGAATTGGTGTCTAAAGCCTTTGAATCACGAGAATAGTTTTTGTGTCTACAATTTAGGAGGATTGGCTTTGGCGTTTTTTTTGTGTGAATCAGTTAAAATGGTGGCGGTTCCAGTAAATTCTTCTAAGCAAACTGTCTAATTGTGGTAAAACTGTTAAAATACACAATGAGAGTTCCCAGAAATGATTAAGAACGTTTAATGAACATCTCACGTACACGTAAATAGATTCTTATTACATTTACTGTCGAATTCAATCACGGAGGTTTCGAATGGAAAGCTGGGAAATGACGAAAATACTGGTAATGTTTACAAGTACGGGTACTTCTGGAGGCGTTTTCACGGGACTGTGCTTTCAAATATTAAGAGTTCATGTTTACAGAGCTCAGAATTGGTGTCTAAAGCCTTTGAATCACGAGAATAGTTTTTATGTTTACAATTTAGGAGGATTGGCTTTGGCGTTTTTTTTTGTGTGAATCAGTTAAAATGGTGGCGGTTCCAGTAAACAGTTCTAAGCAAACTCTCTAATTGTGGTAAAACTGTTAAAATACACAATGAGAGTTCACAGAAATGATTAAGAACGTGTAATAAACACCTCAAGTACACGTAAATAGATTCTTACTACCTTTACTGTCGAATTCAATCACGGAGGTTTCCAGTGGCAAGCTGTGAAATGACGAAAATACTGGTAATGTTTACAAGTACGGGTACTTCTGGTGGCAATTTCACGGGACTGTGCTTTCAATTATTACGAGTTCATGTTTGCAGAGCTCAGAATTGGTGTCTAAAGCCTTGGAATGAGGAGAATATTGTTTATGTTTACAATTTAGGAGGATTGGCTTTGGCTTTTTTTTGTGTGAATCAGTTAAAGTGGTGGCGGTTCCAGTAAATACTTCTAAGCAAACTGTCTAATTGTGGTAAAACTGTTAAAATACACAATGAGAGTTCCCAGAAATGATTAAGAACGTGTAATAAACATCTCAAGTACACGTAAATAGATTCTTACTACATTTACTGTCGAATTCAATCACGGAGGTTTCGAGTGGAAAGCTGTGAAATGATGAAAATACTGGTAATGTTTACAAGTACGGGTACTTCTGGTAGCCTTTTCACGGGACTGTGCTTTCAAATATTAAGAGTTCATGTTTACAGAGCTCAGAATTGGTGTCTAAAGCCTTTGAATCACGAGAATAGTTTCTGTGTCTACAATTTAGGAGGATTGGCTTTGGCGTTTTTTTTGTGTGAATCAGTTAAAATGGTGGCGGTTCCAGTAAATACTTCTAAGCAAACTGTCTAATTGTGGTAAAACTGTTAAAATACACAATGAGAGTTCCCAGAAATGATTAAGAACGTGTAATAAACCCCTCAAGTACACGTAAATAGATTCTTACTACATTTACTGTCGAATTCAATCACGGAGGTTTCGAGTGGAATGCTGTGAAATGACGAAATTCCGGTAATGTTTACAAGTCCGGGTACTTCGGGTGGCGTTTTCACGGGACTGTGCTTTCAATTATTACGAGTTCATGTTTACAGAGCTCAGAATTGGTGTCTAAAGCCTTGGAATGACGAGAATAGTTTTTATGTTTACAATTTAGGAGGATTGGCTTTGGCTTTTTTTTGTGTGAATCAGTTAAAATGGTGGCGGTTCCAGTAAACAGTTCTAAGCAAACTCTCTAATTGTGGTAAAACTGTTGAAATACACAATGAGAGTTCCCAGAAATGATTAAGAACGTGTAATAAACATCTCAAGTACACGTAAATAGATTCTTACTACATTTACTGTCGAATTCAATCACGGAGGTTTCGAGTGGAATGCTGTGAAATGACGAAATTCCGGTAATGTTTACAAGTCCGGGTACTTCGGGTGGCGTTTTCACGGGACTGTGCTTTCAATTATTACGAGTTCATGTTTACAGAGCTCAGAATTGGTGTCTAAAGCCTTGGAATGACGAGAATAGTTTTTATGTTTACAATTTAGGAGGATTGGCTTTGGCTTTTTTGTGTGTGAATCAGTTAAAATGGTGGCGGTTCCAGTAAAAACTTCTAAGCAAACTGTCTAATTGTGGTAAAACTGTTGAAATACACAATGAGAGTTCCCAGAAATGATTAAGAACGTGTAATAAATATCTCAAGTACACGTAAATAGATTCTTACTACATTTACTCTCGAATTCAATCACGGAGGTTTCGAGTGGAAAGCTGTGAAATGATGAAAATCCTGGTAATGTTTACAAGTACGGGTACTTCTGGTAGCGTTTTCACGGGACTGTGCTTTCAAATATTAAGAGTTCATGTTTACAGAGGTCAGAATTGGTGTCTAAAGCCTTTGAATCACGAGAATAGTTTTTGTGTCTACAATTTAGGAGGATTGGCTTTGGCGTTTTTTTTGTGTGAATCAGTTAAAATGGTGGCGGTTCCAGTAAATTCTTCTAAGCAAACTGTCTAATTGTGGTAAAACTGTTAAAATACACAATGAGAGTTCCCAGAAATGATTAAGAACGTTTAATGAACATCTCACGTACACGTAAATAGATTCTTATTACATTTACTGTCGAATTCAATCACGGAGGTTTCGAATGGAAAGCTGGGAAATGACGAAAATACTGGTAATGTTTACAAGTACGGGTACTTCTGGAGGCGTTTTCACGGGACTGTGCTTTCAAATATTAAGAGTTCATGTTTACAGAGCTCAGAATTGGTGTCTAAAGCCTTTGAATCACGAGAATAGTTTTTATGTTTACAATTTAGGAGGATTGGCTTTGGCGTTTTTTTTTGTGTGAATCAGTTAAAATGGTGGCGGTTCCAGTAAACAGTTCTAAGCAAACTCTCTAATTGTGGTAAAACTGTTAAAATACACAATGAGAGTTCACAGAAATGATTAAGAACGTGTAATAAACACCTCAAGTACACGTAAATAGATTCTTACTACCTTTACTGTCGAATTCAATCACGGAGGTTTCCAGTGGCAAGCTGTGAAATGACGAAAATACTGGTAATGTTTACAAGTACGGGTACTTCTGGTGGCAATTTCACGGGACTGTGCTTTCAATTATTACGAGTTCATGTTTGCAGAGCTCAGAATTGGTGTCTAAAGCCTTGGAATGAGGAGAATATTGTTTATGTTTACAATTTAGGAGGATTGGCTTTGGCTTTTTTTTGTGTGAATCAGTTAAAGTGGTGGCGGTTCCAGTAAATACTTCTAAGCAAACTGTCTAATTGTGGTAAAACTGTTAAAATACACAATGAGAGTTCCCAGAAATGATTAAGAACGTGTAATAAACATCTCAAGTACACGTAAATAGATTCTTACTACATTTACTGTCGAATTCAATCACGGAGGTTTCGAGTGGAAAGCTGTGAAATGATGAAAATACTGGTAATGTTTACAAGTACGGGTACTTCTGGTAGCCTTTTCACGGGACTGTGCTTTCAAATATTAAGAGTTCATGTTTACAGAGCTCAGAATTGGTGTCTAAAGCCTTTGAATCACGAGAATAGTTTTTGTGTCTACAATTTAGGAGGATTGGCTTTGGCGTTTTTTTTGTGTGAATCAGTTAAAATGGTGGCGGTTCCAGTAAATACTTCTAAGCAAACTGTCTAATTGTGGTAAAACTGTTAAAATACACAATGAGAGTTCCCAGAAATGATTAAGAACGTTTAATGAACATCTCACGTACACGTAAATAGATTCTTATTACATTTACTGTCGAATTCAATCATGGAGGTTTCGAATGGAAAGCTGGGAAATGACGAAAATACTGGTAATGTTTACAAGTACGGGTACTTCTGGAGGCGTTTTCACGGGACTGTGCTTTCAAATATTAAGAGTTCATGTTTACAGAGCTCAGAATTGGTGTCTAAAGCTTTTGAATCACGAGAATAGTTTTTATGTTTACAATTTAGGAGGATTGGCTTTGGCGTTTTATTTTTGTGTGAATCAGTTAAAATGGTGGCGGTTCCAGTAAACAGTTCTAAGCAAACTCTCTAATTGTGGTAAAACTGTTAAAATACACAATGAGAGTTCACAGAAATGATTAAGAACGTGTAATAAACACCTCAAGTACACGTAAATAGATTCTTACTACCTTTACTGTCGAATTCAATCACGGAGGTTTCCAGTCGAAAGCTGTGAAATGACGAAAATACTGGTAATGTTTACAAGTACGGGTACTTCTGGTGGCATTTTCACGGGACTGTGCTTTCAATTATTACGAGTTCATGTTTACAGAGCTCAGAATTGGTGTCTAAAGCCTTGGAATGAGGAGAATATTGTTTATGTTTACAATTTAGGAGGATTGGCTTCGGCGCTTTTTTCTGCGTATCATTTAAAATGGTGACGGTTTACAGAGCTCAGAATTGGTGTCTAATCATTTGTGGTAAAACTGATTCTTACTACATTTTTGTGTGAATCAGTTAAAATGGTGGCGGTTCCAGTAAATACTTCTAAGCAAACTGTCTAATTGTGGTAAAACTGTTAAAATACACAATGAGAGTTCCCAGAAATGATTAAGAACGTGTAATAAACATCTCAAGTACACGTAAATAGATTCTTACTACATTTACTGTCGAATTCAATCACGGAGGTTTCGAGTGGAATGCTGTGAAATGACGAAATTCCGGTAATGTTTACAAGTCCGGGTACTTCGGGTGGCGTTTTCACGGGACTGTGCTTTCAATTATTACGAGTTCATGTTTACAGAGCTCAGAATTGGTGTCTAAAGCCTTGGAATGACGAGAATAGTTTTTATGTTTACAATTTAGGAGGATTGGCTTTGGCGTTTTTTTTGTGTGAATCAGTTAAAATGGTGGCGGTTCCAGTAAATACTTCTAAGCAAACTGTCTAATTGTGGTAAAACTGTTAAAATACACAATGAGAGTTCCCAGAAATGATTAAGAACGTTTAATGAACATCTCACGTACACGTAAATAGATTCTTATTACATTTACTGTCGAATTCAATCACGGAGGTTTCGAATGGAAAGCTGGGAAATGACGAAAATACTGGTAATGTTTACAAGTACGGGTACTTCTGGAGGCGATTTCACGGGACTGTGCTTTCAAATATTAAGAGTTCATGTTTACAGAGCTCAGAATTGGTGTCTAAAGCCTTTGAATCACGAGAATAGTTTTTATGTTTACAATTTAGGAGGATTGGCTTTGGCGTTTTATTTTGTGTGAATCAGTTAAAATTGTGGCGGTTCCAGTAAACAGTTCTAAGCAAACTCTCTAATTGTGGTAAAACTGTTAAAATACACAATGAGAGTTCACAGAAATGATTAAGAACGTGTAATAAACACCTCAAGTACACGTAAATAGATTCTTACTACCTTTACTGTCGAATTCAATCACGGAGGTTTCCAGTTGAAAGCTGTGAAATGACGAAAATACTGGTAATGTTTACAAGTACGGGTACTTCTGGTGGCATTTTCACGGGACTGTGCTTTCAATTATTACGAGTTCATGTTTACAGAGCTCAGAATTGGTGTATAAAGCCTTGGAATGAGGAGAATATTGTTTATGTTTACAATTTAGGAGGATTGGCTTCGGCGCTTTTTTGTGCGTATCATTTAAAATGGTGACGGTTCCAGGAAATACTTCTAAGCAAACTGTCCAATTGTGGTAAAACTGTTAAAATACACAATGAGAGTTCCCAGAAATGATTAAGAACGTGTAATAAACCCCTCAAGTACACGTAAATAGATTCTTACTACATTTACTGTCGAATTCAATCACGGAGGTTTCGAGTGGAATGCTGTGAAATGACGAAATTCCGGTAATGTTTACAAGTCCGGGTACTTCGGGTGGCGTTTTCACGGGACTGTGCTTTCAATTATTACGAGTTCATGTTTACAGAGCTCAGAATTGGTGTCTAAAGCCTTGGAATGACGAGAATAGTTTTTATGTTTACAATTTAGGAGGATTGGCTTTGGCTTTTTTTTGTGTGAATCAGTTAAAATGGTGGCGGTTCCAGTAAACAGTTCTAAGCAAACTCTCTAATTGTGGTAAAACTGTTGAAATACACAATGAGAGTTCCCAGAAATGATTAAGAACGTGTAATAAACATCTCAAGTACACGTAAATAGATTCTTACTACATTTACTGTCGAATTCAATCACGGAGGTTTCGAGTGGAATGCTGTGAAATGACGAAATTCCGGTAATGTTTACAAGTCCGGGTACTTCGGGTGGCGTTTTCACGGGACTGTGCTTTCAATTATTACGAGTTCATGTTTACAGAGCTCAGAATTGGTGTCTAAAGCCTTGGAATGACGAGAATAGTTTTTATGTTTACAATTTAGGAGGATTGGCTTTGGCTTTTTTGTGTGTGAATCAGTTAAAATGGTGGCGGTTCCAGTAAATACTTCTAAGCAAACTGTCTAATTGTGGTAAAACTGTTGAAATACACAATGAGAGTTCCCAGAAATGATTAAGAACGTGTAATAAATATCTCAAGTACACGTAAATAGATTCTTACTACATTTACTCTCGAATTCAATCACGGAGGTTTCGAGTGGAAAGCTGTGAAATGATGAAAATCCTGGTAATGTTTACAAGTACGGGTACTTCTGGTAGCGTTTTCACGGGACTGTGCTTTCAAATATTAAGAGTTCATGTTTACAGAGGTCAGAATTGGTGTCTAAAGCCTTTGAATCACGAGAATAGTTTTTGTGTCTACAATTTAGGAGGATTGGCTTTGGCGTTTTTTTTGTGTGAATCAGTTAAAATGGTGGCGGTTCCAGTAAATTCTTCTAAGCAAACTGTCTAATTGTGGTAAAACTGTTAAAATACACAATGAGAGTTCCCAGAAATGATTAAGAACGTTTAATGAACATCTCACGTACACGTAAATAGATTCTTATTACATTTACTGTCGAATTCAATCACGGAGGTTTCGAATGGAAAGCTGGGAAATGACGAAAATACTGGTAATGTTTACAAGTACGGGTACTTCTGGAGGCGTTTTCACGGGACTGTGCTTTCAAATATTAAGAGTTCATGTTTACAGAGCTCAGAATTGGTGTCTAAAGCCTTTGAATCACGAGAATAGTTTTTATGTTTACAATTTAGGAGGATTGGCTTTGGCGTTTTTTTTTGTGTGAATCAGTTAAAATGGTGGCGGTTCCAGTAAACAGTTCTAAGCAAACTCTCTAATTGTGGTAAAACTGTTAAAATACACAATGAGAGTTCACAGAAATGATTAAGAACGTGTAATAAACACCTCAAGTACACGTAAATAGATTCTTACTACCTTTACTGTCGAATTCAATCACGGAGGTTTCCAGTGGCAAGCTGTGAAATGACGAAAATACTGGTAATGTTTACAAGTACGGGTACTTCTGGTGGCAATTTCACGGGACTGTGCTTTCAATTATTACGAGTTCATGTTTGCAGAGCTCAGAATTGGTGTCTAAAGCCTTGGAATGAGGAGAATATTGTTTATGTTTACAATTTAGGAGGATTGGCTTTGGCTTTTTTTTGTGTGAATCAGTTAAAGTGGTGGCGGTTCCAGTAAATACTTCTAAGCAAACTGTCTAATTGTGGTAAAACTGTTAAAATACACAATGAGAGTTCCCAGAAATGATTAAGAACGTGTAATAAACATCTCAAGTACACGTAAATAGATTCTTACTACATTTACTGTCGAATTCAATCACGGAGGTTTCGAGTGGAAAGCTGTGAAATGATGAAAATACTGGTAATGTTTACAAGTACGGGTACTTCTGGTAGCCTTTTCACGGGACTGTGCTTTCAAATATTAAGAGTTCATGTTTACAGAGCTCAGAATTGGTGTCTAAAGCCTTTGAATCACGAGAATAGTTTCTGTGTCTACAATTTAGGAGGATTGGCTTTGGCGTTTTTTTTGTGTGAATCAGTTAAAATGGTGGCGGTTCCAGTAAATACTTCTAAGCAAACTGTCTAATTGTGGTAAAACTGTTAAAATACACAATGAGAGTTCCCAGAAATGATTAAGAACGTGTAATAAACCCCTCAAGTACACGTAAATAGATTCTTACTACATTTACTGTCGAATTCAATCACGGAGGTTTCGAGTGGAATGCTGTGAAATGACGAAATTCCGGTAATGTTTACAAGTCCGGGTACTTCGGGTGGCGTTTTCACGGGACTGTGCTTTCAATTATTACGAGTTCATGTTTACAGAGCTCAGAATTGGTGTCTAAAGCCTTGGAATGACGAGAATAGTTTTTATGTTTACAATTTAGGAGGATTGGCTTTGGCTTTTTTTTGTGTGAATCAGTTAAAATGGTGGCGGTTCCAGTAAACAGTTCTAAGCAAACTCTCTAATTGTGGTAAAACTGTTGAAATACACAATGAGAGTTCCCAGAAATGATTAAGAACGTGTAATAAACATCTCAAGTACACGTAAATAGATTCTTACTACATTTACTGTCGAATTCAATCACGGAGGTTTCGAGTGGAATGCTGTGAAATGACGAAATTCCGGTAATGTTTACAAGTCCGGGTACTTCGGGTGGCGTTTTCACGGGACTGTGCTTTCAATTATTACGAGTTCATGTTTACAGAGCTCAGAATTGGTGTCTAAAGCCTTGGAATGACGAGAATAGTTTTTATGTTTACAATTTAGGAGGATTGGCTTTGGCTTTTTTGTGTGTGAATCAGTTAAAATGGTGGCGGTTCCAGTAAATACTTCTAAGCAAACTGTCTAATTGTGGTAAAACTGTTGAAATACACAATGAGAGTTCCCAGAAATGATTAAGAACGTGTAATAAATATCTCAAGTACACGTAAATAGATTCTTACTACATTTACTCTCGAATTCAATCACGGAGGTTTCGAGTGGAAAGCTGTGAAATGATGAAAATCCTGGTAATGTTTACAAGTACGGGTACTTCTGGTAGCGTTTTCACGGGACTGTGCTTTCAAATATTAAGAGTTCATGTTTACAGAGGTCAGAATTGGTGTCTAAAGCCTTTGAATCACGAGAATAGTTTTTGTGTCTACAATTTAGGAGGATTGGCTTTGGCGTTTTTTTTGTGTGAATCAGTTAAAATGGTGGCGGTTCCAGTAAATTCTTCTAAGCAAACTGTCTAATTGTGGTAAAACTGTTAAAATACACAATGAGAGTTCCCAGAAATGATTAAGAACGTTTAATGAACATCTCACGTACACGTAAATAGATTCTTATTACATTTACTGTCGAATTCAATCACGGAGGTTTCGAATGGAAAGCTGGGAAATGACGAAAATACTGGTAATGTTTACAAGTACGGGTACTTCTGGAGGCGTTTTCACGGGACTGTGCTTTCAAATATTAAGAGTTCATGTTTACAGAGCTCAGAATTGGTGTCTAAAGCCTTTGAATCACGAGAATAGTTTTTATGTTTACAATTTAGGAGGATTGGCTTTGGCGTTTTTTTTTGTGTGAATCAGTTAAAATGGTGGCGGTTCCAGTAAACAGTTCTAAGCAAACTCTCTAATTGTGGTAAAACTGTTAAAATACACAATGAGAGTTCACAGAAATGATTAAGAACGTGTAATAAACACCTCAAGTACACGTAAATAGATTCTTACTACCTTTACTGTCGAATTCAATCACGGAGGTTTCCAGTGGCAAGCTGTGAAATGACGAAAATACTGGTAATGTTTACAAGTACGGGTACTTCTGGTGGCAATTTCACGGGACTGTGCTTTCAATTATTACGAGTTCATGTTTGCAGAGCTCAGAATTGGTGTCTAAAGCCTTGGAATGAGGAGAATATTGTTTATGTTTACAATTTAGGAGGATTGGCTTTGGCTTTTTTTTGTGTGAATCAGTTAAAGTGGTGGCGGTTCCAGTAAATACTTCTAAGCAAACTGTCTAATTGTGGTAAAACTGTTAAAATACACAATGAGAGTTCCCAGAAATGATTAAGAACGTGTAATAAACATCTCAAGTACACGTAAATAGATTCTTACTACATTTACTGTCGAATTCAATCACGGAGGTTTCGAGTGGAAAGCTGTGAAATGATGAAAATACTGGTAATGTTTACAAGTACGGGTACTTCTGGTAGCCTTTTCACGGGACTGTGCTTTCAAATATTAAGAGTTCATGTTTACAGAGCTCAGAATTGGTGTCTAAAGCCTTTGAATCACGAGAATAGTTTTTGTGTCTACAATTTAGGAGGATTGGCTTTGGCGTTTTTTTTGTGTGAATCAGTTAAAATGGTGGCGGTTCCAGTAAATACTTCTAAGCAAACTGTCTAATTGTGGTAAAACTGTTAAAATACACAATGAGAGTTCCCAGAAATGATTAAGAACGTTTAATGAACATCTCACGTACACGTAAATAGATTCTTATTACATTTACTGTCGAATTCAATCATGGAGGTTTCGAATGGAAAGCTGGGAAATGACGAAAATACTGGTAATGTTTACAAGTACGGGTACTTCTGGAGGCGTTTTCACGGGACTGTGCTTTCAAATATTAAGAGTTCATGTTTACAGAGCTCAGAATTGGTGTCTAAAGCTTTTGAATCACGAGAATAGTTTTTATGTTTACAATTTAGGAGGATTGGCTTTGGCGTTTTATTTTTGTGTGAATCAGTTAAAATGGTGGCGGTTCCAGTAAACAGTTCTAAGCAAACTCTCTAATTGTGGTAAAACTGTTAAAATACACAATGAGAGTTCACAGAAATGATTAAGAACGTGTAATAAACACCTCAAGTACACGTAAATAGATTCTTACTACCTTTACTGTCGAATTCAATCACGGAGGTTTCCAGTCGAAAGCTGTGAAATGACGAAAATACTGGTAATGTTTACAAGTACGGGTACTTCTGGTGGCATTTTCACGGGACTGTGCTTTCAATTATTACGAGTTCATGTTTACAGAGCTCAGAATTGGTGTCTAAAGCCTTGGAATGAGGAGAATATTGTTTATGTTTACAATTTAGGAGGATTGGCTTCGGCGCTTTTTTCTGCGTATCATTTAAAATGGTGACGGTTCCAGGAAATACTTCTAAGCAAACTGTCCAATTGTGGTAAAACTGTTAAAATACACAATGAGAGTTCCCAGAAATGATTAAGAACGTGTAATAAACCCCTCAAGTACACGTAAATAGATTCTTACTACATTTACTGTCGAATTCAATCACGGAGGTTTCGAGTGGAATGCTGTGAAATGACGAAATTCCGGTAATGTTTACAAGTCCGGGTACTTCGGGTGGCGTTTTCACGGGACTGTGCTTTCAATTATTACGAGTTCATGTTTACAGAGCTCAGAATTGGTGTCTAAAGCCTTGGAATGACGAGAATAGTTTTTATGTTTACAATTTAGGAGGATTGGCTTTGGCTTTTTTTTGTGTGAATCAGTTAAAATGGTGGCGGTTCCAGTAAACAGTTCTAAGCAAACTCTCTAATTGTGGTAAAACTGTTGAAATACACAATGAGAGTTCCCAGAAATGATTAAGAACGTGTAATAAACATCTCAAGTACACGTAAATAGATTCTTACTACATTTACTGTCGAATTCAATCACGGAGGTTTCGAGTGGAATGCTGTGAAATGACGAAATTCCGGTAATGTTTACAAGTCCGGGTACTTCTGGTGGCGTTTTCACGGGACTGTGCTTTCAATTATTACGAGTTCATGTTTACAGAGCTCAGAATTGGTGTCTAAAGCCTTGGAATGACGAGAATAGTTTTTATGTTTACAATTTAGGAGGATTGGCTTTGGCTTTTTTGTGTGTGAATCAGTTAAAATGGTGGCGGTTCCAGTAAATACTTCTAAGCAAACTGTCTAATTGTGGTAAAACTGTTGAAATACACAATGAGAGTTCCCAGAAATGATTAAGAACGTGTAATAAATATCTCAAGTACACGTAAATAGATTCTTACTACATTTACTCTCGAATTCAATCACGGAGGTTTCGAGTGGAAAGCTGTGAAATGATGAAAATCCTGGTAATGTTTACAAGTACGGGTACTTCTGGTAGCGTTTTCACGGGACTGTGCTTTCAAATATTAAGAGTTCATGTTTACAGAGGTCAGAATTGGTGTCTAAAGCCTTTGAATCACGAGAATAGTTTTTGTGTCTACAATTTAGGAGGATTGGCTTTGGCGTTTTTTTTGTGTGAATCAGTTAAAATGGTGGCGGTTCCAGTAAATTCTTCTAAGCAAACTGTCTAATTGTGGTAAAACTGTTAAAATACACAATGAGAGTTCCCAGAAATGATTAAGAACGTTTAATGAACATCTCACGTACACGTAAATAGATTCTTATTACATTTACTGTCGAATTCAATCACGGAGGTTTCGAATGGAAAGCTGGGAAATGACGAAAATACTGGTAATGTTTACAAGTACGGGTACTTCTGGAGGCGTTTTCACGGGACTGTGCTTTCAAATATTAAGAGTTCATGTTTACAGAGCTCAGAATTGGTGTCTAAAGCCTTTGAATCACGAGAATAGTTTTTATGTTTACAATTTAGGAGGATTGGCTTTGGCGTTTTTTTTTGTGTGAATCAGTTAAAATGGTGGCGGTTCCAGTAAACAGTTCTAAGCAAACTCTCTAATTGTGGTAAAACTGTTAAAATACACAATGAGAGTTCACAGAAATGATTAAGAACGTGTAATAAACACCTCAAGTACACGTAAATAGATTCTTACTACCTTTACTGTCGAATTCAATCACGGAGGTTTCCAGTGGCAAGCTGTGAAATGACGAAAATACTGGTAATGTTTACAAGTACGGGTACTTCTGGTGGCAATTTCACGGGACTGTGCTTTCAATTATTACGAGTTCATGTTTGCAGAGCTCAGAATTGGTGTCTAAAGCCTTGGAATGAGGAGAATATTGTTTATGTTTACAATTTAGGAGGATTGGCTTTGGCTTTTTTTTGTGTGAATCAGTTAAAGTGGTGGCGGTTCCAGTAAATACTTCTAAGCAAACTGTCTAATTGTGGTAAAACTGTTAAAATACACAATGAGAGTTCCCAGAAATGATTAAGAACGTGTAATAAACATCTCAAGTACACGTAAATAGATTCTTACTACATTTACTGTCGAATTCAATCACGGAGGTTTCGAGTGGAAAGCTGTGAAATGATGAAAATACTGGTAATGTTTACAAGTACGGGTACTTCTGGAGGCGTTTTCACGGGACTGTGCTTTCAAATATTAAGAGTTCATGTTTACAGAGCTCAGAATTGGTGTCTAAAGCCTTTGAATCACGAGAATAGTTTTTGTGTCTACAATTTAGGAGGATTGGCTTTGGCGTTTTTTTTGTGTGAATCAGTTAAAATGGTGGCGGTTCCAGTAAATACTTCTAAGCAAACTGTCTAATTGTGGTAAAACTGTTAAAATACACAATGAGAGTTCCCAGAAATGATTAAGAACGTTTAATGAACATCTCACGTACACGTAAATAGATTCTTATTACATTTACTGTCGAATTCAATCACGGAGGTTTCGAATGGAAAGCTGGGAAATGACGAAAATACTGGTAATGTTTACAAGTACGGGTACTTCTGGAGGCGTTTTCACGGGACTGTGCTTTCAAATATTAAGAGTTCATGTTTACAGAGCTCAGAATTGGTGTCTAAAGCTTTTGAATCACGAGAATAGTTTTTATGTTTACAATTTAGGAGGATTGGCTTTGGCGTTTTATTTTTGTGTGAATCAGTTAAAATGGTGGCGGTTCCAGTAAACAGTTCTAAGCAAACTCTCTAATTGTGGTAAAACTGTTAAAATACACAATGAGAGTTCACAGAAATGATTAAGAACGTGTAATAAACACCTCAAGTACACGTAAATAGATTCTTACTACCTTTACTGTCGAATTCAATCACGGAGGTTTCCAGTCGAAAGCTGTGAAATGACGAAAATACTGGTAATGTTTACAAGTACGGGTACTTCTGGTGGCATTTTCACGGGACTGTGCTTTCAATTATTACGAGTTCATGTTTACAGAGCTCAGAATTGGTGTCTAAAGCCTTGGAATGAGGAGAATATTGTTTATGTTTACAATTTAGGAGGATTGGCTTCGGCGCTTTTTTCTGCGTATCATTTAAAATGGTGACGGTTCCAGGAAATACTTCTAAGCAAACTGTCCAATTGTGGTAAAACTGTTAAAATACACAATGAGAGTTCCCAGAAATGATTAAGAACGTGTAATAAACCCCTCAAGTACACGTAAATAGATTCTTACTACATTTACTGTCGAATTCAATCACGGAGGTTTCGAGTGGAATGCTGTGAAATGACGAAATTCCGGTAATGTTTACAAGTCCGGGTACTTCGGGTGGCGTTTTCACGGGACTGTGCTTTCAATTATTACGAGTTCATGTTTACAGAGCTCAGAATTGGTGTCTAAAGCCTTGGAATGACGAGAATAGTTTTTATGTTTACAATTTAGGAGGATTGGCTTTGGCTTTTTTTTGTGTGAATCAGTTAAAATGGTGGCGGTTCCAGTAAACAGTTCTAAGCAAACTCTCTAATTGTGGTAAAACTGTTGAAATACACAATGAGAGTTCCCAGAAATGATTAAGAACGTGTAATAAACACCTCAAGTACACGTAAATAGATTCTTACTACCTTTACTGTCGAATTCAATCACGGAGGTTTCCAGTGGAAAGCTGTGAAATGACGAAAATACTGGTAATGTTTACAAGTACGGGTACTTCTGGTGGCAATTTCACGGGACTGTGCTTTCAATTATTACGAGTTCATGTTTGCAGAGCTCAGAATTGGTGTCTAAAGCCTTGGAATGAGGAGAATATTGTTTATGTTTACAATTTAGGAGGATTGGCTTTGGCTTTTTTTTGTGTGAATCAGTTAAAATGGTGGCGGTTCCAGTAAATACTTCTAAGCAAACTGTCTAATTGTGGTAAAACTGTTAAAATACACAATGAGAGTTCCCAGAAATGATTAAGAACGTGTAATAAACATCTCAAGTACACGTAAATAGATTCTTACTACATTTACTGTCGAATTCAATCACGGAGGTTTCGAGTGGAATGCTGTGAAATGACGAAATTCCGGTAATGTTTAAAAGTCCGGGTACTTCGGGTGGCGTTTTCACGGGACTGTGCTTTCAATTATTACGAGTTCATGTTTACAGAGCTCAGAATTGGTGTCTAAAGCCTTGGAATGACGAGAATAGTTTTTATGTTTACAATTTAGGAGGATTGGCTTTGGCGTTTTTTTTTGTGTGAATCAGTTAAAATGGTGGCGGTTCCAGTAAATACTTCTAAGCAAACTGTCTAATTGTGGTAAAACTGTTAAAATACACAATGAGAGTTCCCAGAAATGATTAAGAACGTTTAATGAACATCTCACGTACACGTAAATAGATTCTTATTACATTTACTGTCGAATTCAATCACGGAGGTTTCGAATGGAAAGCTGGGAAATGACGAAAATACTGGTAATGTTTACAAGTACGGGTACTTCTGGAGGCGATTTCACGGGACTGTGCTTTCAAATATTAAGAGTTCATGTTTACAGAGCTCAGAATTGGTGTCTAAAGCCTTTGAATCACGAGAATAGTTTTTATGTTTACAATTTAGGAGGATTGGCTTTGGCGTTTTATTTTGTGTGAATCAGTTAAAATTGTGGCGGTTCCAGTAAACAGTTCTAAGCAAACTCTCTAATTGTGGTAAAACTGTTAAAATACACAATGAGAGTTCACAGAAATGATTAAGAACGTGTAATAAACACCTCAAGTACACGTAAATAGATTCTTACTACCTTTACTGTCGAATTCAATCACGGAGGTTTCCAGTCGAAAGCTGTGAAATGACGAAAATACTGGTAATGTTTACAAGTACGGGTACTTCTGGTGGCATTTTCACGGGACTGTGCTTTCAATTATTACGAGTTCATGTTTACAGAGCTCAGAATTGGTGTATAAAGCCTTGGAATGAGGAGAATATTGTTTATGTTTACAATTTAGGAGGATTGGCTTCGGCGCTTTTTTGTGCGTATCATTTAAAATGGTGACGGTTCCAGGAAATACTTCTAAGCAAACTGTCCAATTGTGGTAAAACTGTTAAAATACACAATGAGAGTTCCCAGAAATGATTAAGAACGTGTAATAAACCCCTCAAGTACACGTAAATAGATTCTTACTACATTTACTGTCGAATTCAATCACGGAGGTTTCGAGTGGAATGCTGTGAAATGACGAAATTCCGGTAATGTTTACAAGTCCGGGTACTTCGGGTGGCGTTTTCACGGGACTGTGCTTTCAATTATTACGAGTTCATGTTTACAGAGCTCAGAATTGGTGTCTAAAGCCTTGGAATGACGAGAATAGTTTTTATGTTTACAATTTAGGAGGATTGGCTTTGGCTTTTTTTTGTGTGAATCAGTTAAAATGGTGGCGGTTCCAGTAAACAGTTCTAAGCAAACTCTCTAATTGTGGTAAAACTGTTGAAATACACAATGAGAGTTCCCAGAAATGATTAAGAACGTGTAATAAACATCTCAAGTACACGTAAATAGATTCTTACTACATTTACTGTCGAATTCAATCACGGAGGTTTCGAGTGGAATGCTGTGAAATGACGAAATTCCGGTAATGTTTACAAGTCCGGGTACTTCGGGTGGCGTTTTCACGGGACTGTGCTTTCAATTATTACGAGTTCATGTTTACAGAGCTCAGAATTGGTGTCTAAAGCCTTGGAATGACGAGAATAGTTTTTATGTTTACAATTTAGGAGGATTGGCTTTGGCTTTTTTTTGTGTGAATCAGTTAAAATGGTGGCGGTTCCAGTAAACAGTTCTAAGCAAACTCTCTAATTGTGGTAAAACTGTTGAAATACACAATGAGAGTTCCCAGAAATGATTAAGAACGTGTAATAAACACCTCAAGTACACGTAAATAGATTCTTACTACCTTTACTGTCGAATTCAATCACGGAGGTTTCCAGTGGAAAGCTGTGAAATGACGAAAATACTGGTAATGTTTACAAGTACGGGTACTTCTGGTGGCAATTTCACGGGACTGTGCTTTCAATTATTACGAGTTCATGTTTGCAGAGCTCAGAATTGGTGTCTAAAGCCTTGGAATGAGGAGAATATTGTTTATGTTTACAATTTAGGAGGATTGGCTTTGGCTTTTTTTTGTGTGAATCAGTTAAAATGGTGGCGGTTCCAGTAAATACTTCTAAGCAAACTGTCTAATTGTGGTAAAACTGTTAAAATACACAATGAGAGTTCCCAGAAATGATTAAGAACGTGTAATAAACATCTCAAGTACACGTAAATAGATTCTTACTACATTTACTGTCGAATTCAATCACGGAGGTTTCGAGTGGAATGCTGTGAAATGACGAAATTCCGGTAATGTTTAAAAGTCCGGGTACTTCGGGTGGCGTTTTCACGGGACTGTGCTTTCAATTATTACGAGTTCATGTTTACAGAGCTCAGAATTGGTGTCTAAAGCCTTGGAATGACGAGAATAGTTTTTATGTTTACAATTTAGGAGGATTGGCTTTGGCGTTTTTTTTGTGTGAATCAGTTAAAATGGTGGCGGTTCCAGTAAATACTTCTAAGCAAACTGTCTAATTGTGGTAAAACTGTTAAAATACACAATGAGAGTTCCCAGAAATGATTAAGAACGTTTAATGAACATCTCACGTACACGTAAATAGATTCTTATTACATTTACTGTCGAATTCAATCACGGAGGTTTCGAATGGAAAGCTGGGAAATGACGAAAATACTGGTAATGTTTACAAGTACGGGTACTTCTGGAGGCGATTTCACGGGACTGTGCTTTCAAATATTAAGAGTTCATGTTTACAGAGCTCAGAATTGGTGTCTAAAGCCTTTGAATCACGAGAATAGTTTTTATGTTTACAATTTAGGAGGATTGGCTTTGGCGTTTTATTTTGTGTGAATCAGTTAAAATTGTGGCGGTTCCAGTAAACAGTTCTAAGCAAACTCTCTAATTGTGGTAAAACTGTTAAAATACACAATGAGAGTTCACAGAAATGATTAAGAACGTGTAATAAACACCTCAAGTACACGTAAATAGATTCTTACTACCTTTACTGTCGAATTCAATCACGGAGGTTTCCAGTCGAAAGCTGTGAAATGACGAAAATACTGGTAATGTTTACAAGTACGGGTACTTCTGGTGGCATTTTCACGGGACTGTGCTTTCAATTATTACGAGTTCATGTTTACAGAGCTCAGAATTGGTGTATAAAGCCTTGGAATGAGGAGAATATTGTTTATGTTTACAATTTAGGAGGATTGGCTTCGGCGCTTTTTTGTGCGTATCATTTAAAATGGTGACGGTTCCAGGAAATACTTCTAAGCAAACTGTCCAATTGTGGTAAAACTGTTAAAATACACAATGAGAGTTCCCAGAAATGATTAAGAACGTGTAATAAACCCCTCAAGTACACGTAAATAGATTCTTACTACATTTACTGTCGAATTCAATCACGGAGGTTTCGAGTGGAATGCTGTGAAATGACGAAATTCCGGTAATGTTTACAAGTCCGGGTACTTCGGGTGGCGTTTTCACGGGACTGTGCTTTCAATTATTACGAGTTCATGTTTACAGAGCTCAGAATTGGTGTCTAAAGCCTTGGAATGACGAGAATAGTTTTTATGTTTACAATTTAGGAGGATTGGCTTTGGCTTTTTTTTGTGTGAATCAGTTAAAATGGTGGCGGTTCCAGTAAACAGTTCTAAGCAAACTCTCTAATTGTGGTAAAACTGTTGAAATACACAATGAGAGTTCCCAGAAATGATTAAGAACGTGTAATAAACATCTCAAGTACACGTAAATAGATTCTTACTACATTTACTGTCGAATTCAATCACGGAGGTTTCGAGTGGAATGCTGTGAAATGACGAAATTCCGGTAATGTTTACAAGTCCGGGTACTTCGGGTGGCGTTTTCACGGGACTGTGCTTTCAATTATTACGAGTTCATGTTTACAGAGCTCAGAATTCGTGTCTAAAGCCTTGGAATGACGAGAATAGTTTTTATGTTTACAATTTAGGAGGATTGGCTTTGGCTTTTTTTTGTGTGAATCAGTTAAAATGGTGGCGGTTCCAGTAAACAGTTCTAAGCAAACTCTCTAATTGTGGTAAAACTGTTGAAATACACAATGAGAGTTCCCAGAAATGATTAAGAACGTGTAATAAACACCTCAAGTACACGTAAATAGATTCTTACTACCTTTACTGTCGAATTCAATCACGGAGGTTTCCAGTGGAAAGCTGTGAAATGACGAAAATACTGGTAATGTTTACAAGTACGGGTACTTCTGGTGGCAATTTCACGGGACTGTGCTTTCAATTATTACGAGTTCATGTTTGCAGAGCTCAGAATTGGTGTCTAAAGCCTTGGAATGAGGAGAATATTGTTTATGTTTACAATTTAGGAGGATTGGCTTTGGCTTTTTTTTGTGTGAATCAGTTAAAATGGTGGCGGTTCCAGTAAATACTTCTAAGCAAACTGTCTAATTGTGGTAAAACTGTTAAAATACACAATGAGAGTTCCCAGAAATGATTAAGAACGTGTAATAAACATCTCAAGTACACGTAAATAGATTCTTACTACATTTACTGTCGAATTCAATCACGGAGGTTTCGAGTGGAATGCTGTGAAATGACGAAATTCCGGTAATGTTTAAAAGTCCGGGTACTTCGGGTGGCGTTTTCACGGGACTGTGCTTTCAATTATTACGAGTTCATGTTTACAGAGCTCAGAATTGGTGTCTAAAGCCTTGGAATGACGAGAATAGTTTTTATGTTTACAATTTAGGAGGATTGGCTTTGGCGTTTTTTTTGTGTGAATCAGTTAAAATGGTGGCGGTTCCAGTAAATACTTCTAAGCAAACTGTCTAATTGTGGTAAAACTGTTAAAATACACAATGAGAGTTCCCAGAAATGATTAAGAACGTTTAATGAACATCTCACGTACACGTAAATAGATTCTTATTACATTTACTGTCGAATTCAATCACGGAGGTTTCGAATGGAAAGCTGGGAAATGACGAAAATACTGGTAATGTTTACAAGTACGGGTACTTCTGGAGGCGATTTCACGGGACTGTGCTTTCAAATATTAAGAGTTCATGTTTACAGAGCTCAGAATTGGTGTCTAAAGCCTTTGAATCACGAGAATAGTTTTTATGTTTACAATTTAGGAGGATTGGCTTTGGCGTTTTATTTTGTGTGAATCAGTTAAAATTGTGGCGGTTCCAGTAAACAGTTCTAAGCAAACTCTCTAATTGTGGTAAAACTGTTAAAATACACAATGAGAGTTCACAGAAATGATTAAGAACGTGTAATAAACACCTCAAGTACACGTAAATAGATTCTTACTACCTTTACTGTCGAATTCAATCACGGAGGTTTCCAGTCGAAAGCTGTGAAATGACGAAAATACTGGTAATGTTTACAAGTACGGGTACTTCTGGTGGCATTTTCACGGGACTGTGCTTTCAATTATTACGAGTTCATGTTTACAGAGCTCAGAATTGGTGTATAAAGCCTTGGAATGAGGAGAATATTGTTTATGTTTACAATTTAGGAGGATTGGCTTCGGCGCTTTTTTGTGCGTATCATTTAAAATGGTGACGGTTCCAGGAAATACTTCTAAGCAAACTGTCCAATTGTGGTAAAACTGTTAAAATACACAATGAGAGTTCCCAGAAATGATTAAGAACGTGTAATAAACCCCTCAAGTACACGTAAATAGATTCTTACTACATTTACTGTCGAATTCAATCACGGAGGTTTCGAGTGGAATGCTGTGAAATGACGAAATTCCGGTAATGTTTACAAGTCCGGGTACTTCGGGTGGCGTTTTCACGGGACTGTGCTTTCAATTATTACGAGTTCATGTTTACAGAGCTCAGAATTGGTGTCTAAAGCCTTGGAATGACGAGAATAGTTTTTATGTTTACAATTTAGGAGGATTGGCTTTGGCTTTTTTTTGTGTGAATCAGTTAAAATGGTGGCGGTTCCAGTAAACAGTTCTAAGCAAACTCTCTAATTGTGGTAAAACTGTTGAAATACACAATGAGAGTTCCCAGAAATGATTAAGAACGTGTAATAAACATCTCAAGTACACGTAAATAGATTCTTACTACATTTACTGTCGAATTCAATCACGGAGGTTTCGAGTGGAATGCTGTGAAATGACGAAATTCCGGTAATGTTTACAAGTCCGGGTACTTCGGGTGGCGTTTTCACGGGACTGTGCTTTCAATTATTACGAGTTCATGTTTACAGAGCTCAGAATTGGTGTCTAAAGCCTTGGAATGACGAGAATAGTTTTTATGTTTACAATTTAGGAGGATTGGCTTTGGCTTTTTTGTGTGTGAATCAGTTAAAATGGTGGCGGTTCCAGTAAATACTTCTAAGCAAACTGTCTAATTGTGGTAAAACTGTTGAAATACACAATGAGAGTTCCCAGAAATGATTAAGAACGTGTAATAAATATCTCAAGTACACGTAAATAGATTCTTACTACATTTACTCTCGAATTCAATCACGGAGGTTTCGAGTGGAAAGCTGTGAAATGATGAAAATCCTGGTAATGTTTACAAGTACGGGTACTTCTGGTAGCGTTTTCACGGGACTGTGCTTTCAAATATTAAGAGTTCATGTTTACAGAGGTCAGAATTGGTGTCTAAAGCCTTTGAATCACGAGAATAGTTTTTGTGTCTACAATTTAGGAGGATTGGCTTTGGCGTTTTTTTTGTGTGAATCAGTTAAAATGGTGGCGGTTCCAGTAAATTCTTCTAAGCAAACTGTCTAATTGTGGTAAAACTGTTAAAATACACAATGAGAGTTCCCAGAAATGATTAAGAACGTTTAATGAACATCTCACGTACACGTAAATAGATTCTTATTACATTTACTGTCGAATTCAATCACGGAGGTTTCGAATGGAAAGCTGGGAAATGACGAAAATACTGGTAATGTTTACAAGTACGGGTACTTCTGGAGGCGTTTTCACGGGACTGTGCTTTCAAATATTAAGAGTTCATGTTTACAGAGCTCAGAATTGGTGTCGAAAGCCTTTGAATCACGAGAATAGTTTTTATGTTTACAATTTAGGAGGATTGGCTTTGGCGTTTTTTTTTGTGTGAATCAGTTAAAATGGTGGCGGTTCCAGTAAACAGTTCTAAGCAAACTCTCTAATTGTGGTAAAACTGTTAAAATACACAATGAGAGTTCACAGAAATGATTAAGAACGTGTAATAAACACCTCAAGTACACGTAAATAGATTCTTACTACCTTTACTGTCGAATTCAATCACGGAGGTTTCCAGTGGCAAGCTGTGAAATGACGAAAATACTGGTAATGTTTACAAGTACGGGTACTTCTGGTGGCAATTTCACGGGACTGTGCTTTCAATTATTACGAGTTCATGTTTGCAGAGCTCAGAATTGGTGTCTAAAGCCTTGGAATGAGGAGAATATTGTTTATGTTTACAATTTAGGAGGATTGGCTTTGGCTTTTTTTTGTGTGAATCAGTTAAAGTGGTGGCGGTTCCAGTAAATACTTCTAAGCAAACTGTCTAATTGTGGTAAAACTGTTAAAATACACAATGAGAGTTCCCAGAAATGATTAAGAACGTGTAATAAACATCTCAAGTACACGTAAATAGATTCTTACTACATTTACTGTCGAATTCAATCACGGAGCTTTCGAGTGGAAAGCTGTGAAATGATGAAAATACTGGTAATGTTTACAAGTACGGGTACTTCTGGTAGCCTTTTCACGGGACTGTGCTTTCAAATATTAAGAGTTCATGTTTACAGAGCTCAGAATTGGTGTCTAAAGCCTTTGAATCACGAGAATAGTTTTTGTGTCTACAATTTAGGAGGATTGGCTTTGGCGTTTTTTTTGTGTGAATCAGTTAAAATGGTGGCGGTTCCAGTAAATACTTCTAAGCAAACTGTCTAATTGTGGTAAAACTGTTAAAATACACAATGAGAGTTCCCAGAAATGATTAAGAACGTTTAATGAACATCTCACGTACACTTAAATAGATTCTTATTACATTTACTGTCGAATTCACTCACGGAGGTTTCGAATGGAAAGCTGGGAAATGACGAAAATACTGGTAATGTTTACAAGTACGGGTACTTCTGGAGGCGTTTTCACGGGACTGTGCTTTCAAATATTAAGAGTTCATGTTTACAGAGCTCAGAATTGGTGTCTAAAGCTTTTGAATCACGAGAATAGTTTTTATGTTTACAATTTAGGAGGATTGGCTTTGGCGTTTTATTTTTGTGTGAATCAGTTAAAATGGTGGCGGTTCCAGTAAACAGTTCTAAGCAAACTCTCTAATTGTGGTAAAACTGTTAAAATACACAATGAGAGTTCACAGAAATGATTAAGAACGTGTAATAAACACCTCAAGTACACGTAAATAGATTCTTACTACCTTTACTGTCGAATTCAATCACGGAGGTTTCCAGTCGAAAGCTGTGAAATGACGAAAATACTGGTAATGTTTACAAGTACGGGTACTTCTGGTGGCATTTTCACGGGACTGTGCTTTCAATTATTACGAGTTCATGTTTACAGAGCTCAGAATTGGTGTCTAAAGCCTTGGAATGAGGAGAATATTGTTTATGTTTACAATTTAGGAGGATTGTCTTCGGCGCTTTTTTCTGCGTATCATTTAAAATGGTGACGGTTCCAGGAAATACTTCTAAGCAAACTGTCCAATTGTGGTAAAACTGTTAAAATACACAATGAGAGTTCCCAGAAATGATTAAGAACGTGTAATAAACCCCTCAAGTACACGTAAATAGATTCTTACTACATTTACTGTCGAATTCAATCACGGAGGTTTCGAGTGGAATGCTGTGAAATGACGAAATTCCGGTAATGTTTACAAGTCCGGGTACTTCGGGTGGCGTTTTCACGGGACTGTGCTTTCAATTATTACGAGTTCATGTTTACAGAGCTCAGAATTGGTGTCTAAAGCCTTGGAATGACGAGAATAGTTTTTATGTTTACAATTTAGGAGGATTGGCTTTGGCTTTTTTTTGTGTGAATCAGTTAAAATGGTGGCGGTTCCAGTAAACAGTTCTAAGCAAACTCTCTAATTGTGGTAAAACTGTTGAAATACACAATGAGAGTTCCCAGAAATGATTAAGAACGTGTAATAAACACCTCAAGTACACGTAAATAGATTCTTACTACCTTTACTGTCGAATTCAATCACGGAGGTTTCCAGTGGAAAGCTGTGAAATGACGAAAATACTGGTAATGTTTACAAGTACGGGTACTTCTGGTGGCAATTTCACGGGACTGTGCTTTCAATTATTACGAGTTCATGTTTGCAGAGCTCAGAATTGGTGTCTAAAGCCTTGGAATGAGGAGAATATTGTTTATGTTTACAATTTAGGAGGATTGGCTTTGGCTTTTTTTGGTGTGAATCAGTTAAAATGGTGGCGGTTCCAGTAAATACTTCTAAGCAAACTGTCTAATTGTGGTAAAACTGTTAAAATACACAATGAGAGTTCCCAGAAATGATTAAGAACGTGTAATAAACATCTCAAGTACACGTAAATAGATTCTTACTACATTTACTGTCGAATTCAATCACGGAGGTTTCGAGTGGAATGCTGTGAAATGACGAAATTCCGGTAATGTTTACAAGTCCGGGTACTTCGGGTGGCGTTTTCACGGGACTGTGCTTTCAATTATTACGAGTTCATGTTTACAGAGCTCAGAATTGGTGTCTAAAGCCTTGGAATGACGAGAATAGTTTTTATGTTTACAATTTAGGAGGATTGGCTTTGGCGTTTTTTTTGTGTGAATCAGTTAAAATGGTGGCGGTTCCAGTAAATACTTCTAAGCAAACTGTCTAATTGTGGTAAAACTGTTAAAATACACAATGAGAGTTCCCAGAAATGATTAAGAACGTTTAATGAACATCTCACGTACACGTAAATAGATTCTTATTACATTTACTGTCGAATTCACTCACGGAGGTTTCGAATGGAAAGCTGGGAAATGACGAAAATACTGGTAATGTTTACAAGTACGGGTACTTCTGGAGGCGTTTTCACGGGACTGTGCTTTCAAATATTAAGAGTTCATGTTTACAGAGCTCAGAATTGGTGTCTAAAGCTTTTGAATCACGAGAATAGTTTTTATGTTTACAATTTAGGAGGATTGGCTTTGGCGTTTTATTTTTGTGTGAATCAGTTAAAATGGTGGCGGTTCCAGTAAACAGTTCTAAGCAAACTCTCTAATTGTGGTAAAACTGTTAAAATACACAATGAGAGTTCACAGAAATGATTAAGAACGTGTAATAAACACCTCAAGTACACGTAAATAGATTCTTACTACCTTTACTGTCGAATTCAATCACGGAGGTTTCCAGTCGAAAGCTGTGAAATGACGAAAATACTGGTAATGTTTACAAGTACGGGTACTTCTGGTGGCATTTTCACGGGACTGTGCTTTCAATTATTACGAGTTCATGTTTACAGAGCTCAGAATTGGTGTCTAAAGCCTTGGAATGAGGAGAATATTGTTTATGTTTACAATTTAGGAGGATTGTCTTCGGCGCTTTTTTCTGCGTATCATTTAAAATGGTGACGGTTCCAGGAAATACTTCTAAGCAAACTGTCCAATTGTGGTAAAACTGTTAAAATACACAATGAGAGTTCCCAGAAATGATTAAGAACGTGTAATAAACCCCTCAAGTACACGTAAATAGATTCTTACTACATTTACTGTCGAATTCAATCACGGAGGTTTCGAGTGGAATGCTGTGAAATGACGAAATTCCGGTAATGTTTACAAGTCCGGGTACTTCGGGTGGCGTTTTCACGGGACTGTGCTTTCAATTATTACGAGTTCATGTTTACAGAGCTCAGAATTGGTGTCTAAAGCCTTGGAATGACGAGAATAGTTTTTATGTTTACAATTTAGGAGGATTGGCTTTGGCTTTTTTTTGTGTGAATCAGTTAAAATGGTGGCGGTTCCAGTAAACAGTTCTAAGCAAACTCTCTAATTGTGGTAAAACTGTTGAAATACACAATGAGAGTTCCCAGAAATGATTAAGAACGTGTAATAAACACCTCAAGTACACGTAAATAGATTCTTACTACCTTTACTGTCGAATTCAATCACGGAGGTTTCCAGTGGAAAGCTGTGAAATGACGAAAATACTGGTAATGTTTACAAGTACGGGTACTTCTGGTGGCAATTTCACGGGACTGTGCTTTCAATTATTACGAGTTCATGTTTGCAGAGCTCAGAATTGGTGTCTAAAGCCTTGGAATGAGGAGAATATTGTTTATGTTTACAATTTAGGAGGATTGGCTTTGGCTTTTTTTGGTGTGAATCAGTTAAAATGGTGGCGGTTCCAGTAAATACTTCTAAGCAAACTGTCTAATTGTGGTAAAACTGTTAAAATACACAATGAGAGTTCCCAGAAATGATTAAGAACGTGTAATAAACATCTCAAGTACACGTAAATAGATTCTTACTACATTTACTGTCGAATTCAATCACGGAGGTTTCGAGTGGAATGCTGTGAAATGACGAAATTCCGGTAATGTTTACAAGTCCGGGTACTTCGGGTGGCGTTTTCACGGGACTGTGCTTTCAATTATTACGAGTTCATGTTTACAGAGCTCAGAATTGGTGTCTAAAGCCTTGGAATGACGAGAATAGTTTTTATGTTTACAATTTAGGAGGATTGGCTTTGGCGTTTTTTTTGTGTGAATCAGTTAAAATGGTGGCGGTTCCAGTAAATACTTCTAAGCAAACTGTCTAATTGTGGTAAAACTGTTAAAATACACAATGAGAGTTCCCAGAAATGATTAAGAACGTTTAATGAACATCTCACGTACACGTAAATAGATTCTTATTACATTTACTGTCGAATTCAATCACGGAGGTTTCGAATGGAAAGCTGGGAAATGACGAAAATACTGGTAATGTTTACAAGTACGGGTACTTCTGGAGGCGATTTCACGGGACTGTGCTTTCAAATATTAAGAGTTCATGTTTACAGAGCTCAGAATTGGTGTCTAAAGCCTTTGAATCACGAGAATAGTTTTTATGTTTACAATTTAGGAGGATTGGCTTTGGCGTTTTATTTTGTGTGAATCAGTTAAAATTGTGGCGGTTCCAGTAAATTCTTCTAAGCAAACTGTCTAATTGTGGTAAAACTGTTAAAATACACAATGAGAGTTCACAGAAATGATTAAGAACGTGTAATAAACACCTCAAGTACACGTAAATAGATTCTTACTACCTTTACTGTCGAATTCAATCACGGAGGTTTCCAGTCGAAAGCTGTGAAATGACGAAAATACTGGTAATGTTTACAAGTACGGGTACTTCTGGTGGCATTTTCACGGGACTGTGCTTTCAATTATTACGAGTTCATGTTTACAGAGCTCAGAATTGGTGTCTAAAGCCTTGGAATGAGGAGAATATTGTTTATGTTTACAATTTAGGAGGATTGGCTTCGGCGCTTTTTTGTGCGTATCATTTAAAATGGTGACGGTTCCAGGAAATACTTCTAAGCAAACTGTCCAATTGTGGTAAAACTGTTAAAATACACAATGAGAATTCCCAGAAATGATTAAGAACGTGTAATAAACCCCTCAAGTACACGTAAATAGATTCTTACTACATTTACTGTCGAATTCAATCACGGAGGTTTCGAGTGGAATGCTGTGAAATGACGAAATTCCGGTATTGTTTACAAGTCCGGGTACTTCGGGTGGCGTTTTCACGGGACTGTGCTTTCAATTATTACGAGTTCATGTTTACAGAGCTCAGAATTGGTGTCTAAAGCCTTGGAATGACGAGAATAGTTTTTATGTTTACAATTTAGGAGGATTGGCTTTGGCTTTTTTTTGTGTGAATCAGTTAAAATGGTGGCGGTTCCAGTAAACAGTTCTAAGCAAACTCTCTAATTGTGGTAAAACTGTTGAAATACACAATGAGAGTTCCCAGAAATGATTAAGAACGTGTAATAAACACCCCAAGTACACGTAAATAGATTCTTACTACCTTTACTGTCGAATTCAATCACGGAGGTTTCCAGTCGAAAGCTGTGAAATGACGAAAATACTGGTAATGTTTACAAGTACGGGTACTTCTGGTGGCATTTTCACGGGACTGTGCTTTCAATTATTACGAGTTCATGTTTACAGAGCTCAGAATTGGTGTCTAAAGCCTTGGAATGAGGAGAATATTGTTTATGTTTACAATTTAGGAGGATTGGCTTCGGCGCTTTTTTGTGCGTATCATTTAAAATGGTGACGGTTCCAGGAAATACTTCTAAGCAAACTGTCCAATTGTGGTAAAACTGTTAAAATACACAATGAGAATTCCCAGAAATGATTAAGAACGTGTAATAAACCCCTCAAGTACACGTAAATAGATTCTTACTACATTTACTGTCGAATTCAATCACGGAGGTTTCGAGTGGAATGCTGTGAAATGACGAAATTCCGGTAATGTTTACAAGTCCGGGTACTTCGGGTGGCGTTTTCACGGGACTGTGCTTTCAATTATTACGAGTTCATGTTTACAGAGCTCAGAATTGGTGTCTAAAGCCTTGGAATGAGGAGAATATTGTTTATGTTTACAATTTAGGAGGATTGGCTTTGGCTTTTTTTTGTGTGAATCAGTTAAAATGGTGGCGGTTCCAGTAAATACTTCTAAGCAAACTGTCTAATTGTGGTAAAACTGTTAAAATACACAATGAGAGTTCCCAGAAATGATTAAGAACGTGTAATAAACATCTCAAGTACACGTAAATAGATTCTTACTACATTTACTGTCGAATTCAATCACGGAGTTTTCGAGTGGAAAGCTGTGAAATGATGAAAATACTGGTAATGTTTACAAGTACGGGTACTTCTGGTAGCGTTTTCACGGGACTGTGCTTTCAAATATTAAGAGTTCATGTTTACAGAGCTCAGAATTGGTGTCTAAAGCCTTTGAATCACGAGAATAGTTTTTGTGTCTACAATTTAGGAGGATTGGCTTTGGCGTTTTTTTTGTGTGAATCAGTTAAAATGGTGGCGGTTCCAGTAAATTCTTCTAAGCAAACTGTCTAATTGTGGTAAAACTGTTAAAATACACAATGAGAGTTCCCAGAAATGATTAAGAACGTTTAATGAACATCTCACGTACACGTAAATAGATTCTTATTACATTTACTGTCGAATTCAATCACGGAGGTTTCGAATGGAAAGCTGGGAAATGACGAAAATACTGGTAATGTTTACAAGTACGGGTACTTCTGGAGGCGTTTTCACGGGACTGTGCTTTCAAATATTAAGAGTTCATGTTTACAGAGCTCAGAATTGGTGTCTAAAGCCTTTGAATCACGAGAATAGTTTTTATGTTTACAATTTAGGAGGATTGGCTTTGGCGTTTTATTTTGTGTGAATCAGTTAAAATGGTGGCGGTTCCAGTAAACAGTTCTAAGCAAGCTCTCTAATTGTGGTAAAACTGTTAAAATACACAATGAGAGTTCACAGAAATGATTAAGAACGTGTAATAAACACCTCAAGTACACGTAAATAGATTTTTACTACATTTACTGTCGAATTCAATCACGGAGGTTTCGAGTGGAAAGCTGTGAAATGACGAAAATACTGGTAATGTTTACAAGTACGGGTACTTCTGGAGGTGTTTTCACGGGACTGTGCTTTCAAATATTAAGAGTTCATGTTTACAGAGCTCAGAATTGGTGTCTAAAGCCTTTGAATCACGAGAATAGTTTTTATGTTTACAATTTAGGAGGATTTGCTTTGTCGTTTCTTTGTGTTAATCAGTTAAAATGGTGGCGGTTCCAGTAAACACTTCTAAGCAAACTGTCTAATTGTGGTAAAACTGTTAAAATACACAATGAGAGTTCCCAGAAATGATAAAGAACGTGTAGTAAACATCTCAAGTACACGTAAATAGATTTTTACTACATTTACTGTCGAATTCAATCACGGAGGTTTCGAGTGGAAAGCTGTGAAATGACGAAAATACTGGTAATGTTTACAAGTCCGGGTACTTCTGGTGGCGTTTTCACGGGACTGTGCTTTCAATTATTACGAGTTCATGTTTACAGAGCTCATAATTGGTGTCTAAAGCCTTGGAATGAGGAGAATATTGTTTATGCTTACAATTTAGGAGGATTGGCTTCGGCGCTTTTTTGTGCGTATCATTTAAAATGGTGACGGTTCCAGGAAATACTTCTAAGCAAACTGTCCAATTGTGGTAAAACTGTTAAAATACACAATGAGAGTTCCCAGAAATGATTAACAACGTGTAATAAACATCTCAAGTACACGTAAATAGATTCTTACTACATTTACTGTCGAATTCAATCACGGAGGTTTCGAGTGGAAAGCTGTGAAATGATGAAAATACTGGTAATGTTTACAAGTACGGGTACTTCTGGTAGCGTTTTCACGGGACTGTGCTTTCAAATATTAAGAGTTCATGTTTACAGAGCTCAGAATTGGTGTCTAAAGCCTTTGAATCACGAGAATAGTTTTTGTGTCTACAATTTAGGAGGATTGGCTTTGGCGTTATGTTTGTGTGAATCAGTTAAAATGGTGGCGGTTCCAGTAAACAGTTCTAAGCAAACTCTCTAATTGTGGTAAAACTGTTAAAATACACAATGAGAGTTCACAGAAATGATTAAGAACGTGTAATAAACACCTCAAGTACACGTAAATAGATTCTTACTACCTTTACTGTCGAATTCAATCACGGAGGTTTCCCGTGGAAAGCTGTGAAATGACGAAAATACTGGTAATGTTTACAAGTCCGGGTACTTCTGGTGGCGTTTTCACGGGACTGTGCTTTCAATTATTACGAGTTCATGTTTACAGAGCTCAGAATTGGTGTCTAAAGCCTTGGAATGAGGAGAATATTGTTTATGCTTACAATTTAGGAGGATTGGCTTCGGCGCTTTTTTGTGCGTATCATTTAAAATGGTGACGGTTCCAGGAAATACTTCTAAGCAAACTGTCCAATTGTGGTAAAACTGTTAAAATACACAATGAGAGTTCCCAGAAATGATTAAGAACGTGTAATAAACCCCTCAAGTACACGTAAATAGATTTTTACTACATTTACTGTCGAATTCAATCACGGAGGTTTCGAGTGGAAAGCTGTGAAATGACGAAAATACTGGTAATGTTTACAAGTACGGGTACTTCTGGCGGTGTTTTCACGGGACTGTGCTTTCAAATATTAAGAGTTCATGTTTACAGAGCTCAGAATTGGTGTCTAAAGCCTTTTAATCACGAGAATAGTTTTTATGTTTACAATTTAGGAGGATTTGCTTTGTCGTTTCTTTGTGTTTATCAGTTAAAATGGTGGCGGTTCCAGTAAACACTTCTAAGCAAACTGTCTAATTGTGGTAAAACTGTTAAAATACACAATGAGAGTTCCCAGAAATGATAAAGAACGTGTAATAAACATCTCAAGTACACGTAAATAGATTTTTACTACATTTACTGTCGAATTCAATCACGGAGGTTTCGAGTGGAAAGCTGTGAAATGACGAAAATACTGGTAATGTTTACAAGTACGGGTACTTCTGGTGGCAATTTCACGGGACTGTGCTTTCAATTATTACGAGTTCATGTTTGCAGAGCTCAGAATTGTTGTCTAAAGCCTTGGAATGAGGAGAATATTGTTTATGTTTACAATTTAGGAGGATTGGCTTTGGCTTTTTTTTGTGTGAATCAGTTAAAATGGTGGCGGTTCCAGTAAATACTTCTAAGCAAACTGTCTAATTGTGGTAAAACTGTTAAAATACACAATGAGAGTTCCCAGAAATGATTAAGAACGTGTAATAAACATCTCAAGTACACGTAAATAGATTCTTACTACATTTACTGTCGAATTCAATCACGGAGGTTTCGAGTGGAAAGCTGTGAAATGATGAAAATACTGGTAATGTTTACAAGTACGGGTACTTCTGGTAGCGTTTTCACGGGACTGTGCTTTCAAATATTAAGAGTTCATGTTTACAGAGCTCAGAATTGGTGTCTAAAGCCTTTGAATCACGAGAATAGTTTTTGTGTCTACAATTTAGGAGGATTGGCTTTGGCGTTTTGTTTGTGTGAATCAGTTAAAATGGTGGCGGTTCCAGTAAACAGTTCTAAGCAAACTCTCTAATTGTGGTAAAACTGTTAAAATACACAATGAGAGTTCACAGAAATGATTAAGAACGTGTAATAAACACCTCAAGTACACGTAAATAGATTCTTACTACCTTTACTGTCGAATTCAATCACGGAGGTTTCCCGTGGAAAGCTGTGAAATGACGAAAATACTGGTAATGTTTACAAGTCCGGGTACTTCTGGTGGCGTTTTCACGGGACTGTGCTTTCAATTATTACGAGTTCATGTTTACAGAGCTCATAATTGGTGTCTAAAGCCTTGGAATGAGGAGAATATTGTTTATGCTTACAATTTAGGAGGATTGGCTTCGGCGCTTTTTTGTGCGTATCATTTAAAATGGTGACGGTTCCAGGAAATACTTCTAAGCAAACTGTCCAATTGTGGTAAAACTGTTAAAATAACAATGAGAGTTCCCAGAAATGATTAAGAACGTTTAATAAACACCTCAAGTACACGTAAATAGATTCTTACTACATTTACTGTCGAATTCAATCACGGAGGTTTCGAGTGGAATGCTGTGAAATGACGAAAATACTGGTAATGTTTACAAGTACGGGTACTTCTGGAGGCGTTTTCACGGGACTGTGCTTTCAAATATTAAGAGTTCATGTTTACAGAGCTCAGAATTGGTGTCTAAAGCCTTGGAATGACGAGAATAGTTTTTATGTTTACAATTTAGGAGGATTGGCGTTGGCGTTTTTTTGTGTGAATCAGTTAAAATGGTGGCGGTTCCAGTAAACAGTTCTAAGCAAACTGTCTAATTGTGGTAAAACTGTTAAAATACACAATGATAGTTCCCAGAAATGATTAAGAACGTGTAATAAACACCTCAAGTACACGTAAATAGATTCTTACTACCTTTACTGTCGAATTCAATCACGGAGGTTTCCCGTGGAAAGCTGTGAAATGACGAAAATACTGGTAATGTTTACAAGTCCGGGAACTTCTGGTGGCGTTTTCACGGGACTGTGCTTTCAATTATTACGAGTTCATGTTTACAGAGCTCAGAATTGGTGTCTAAAGCCTTGGAATGAGGAGAATATTGTTTATGCTTACAATTTAGGAGGATTGGCTTCGGCGCTTTTTTGTGCGTATCATTTAAAATGGTGACGGTTCCAGGAAATACTTCTAAGCAAACTGTCCAATTGTGGTAAAACTGTTAAAATACAAAATGAGAGTTCCCAGAAATGATTAAGAACGTGTAATAAACCCCTCAAGTACACGTAAATAGATTTTTACTACATTTACTGTCGAATTCAATCACGGAGGTTTCGAGTGGAAAGCTGTGAAATGACGAAAATACTGGTAATGTTTACAAGTACGGGTACTTCTGGCGGTGTTTTCAGGGGACTGTGCTTTCAAATATTAAGAGTTCATGTTTACAGAGCTCAGAATTGGTGTCTAAGCCTTTGAATCACGAGAATAGTTTTTATGTTTACAATTTAGGAGGATTTGCTTTGTCGTTTCTTTGTGTTAATCAGTTAAAATGGTGGCGGTTCCAGTAAACACTTCTAAGTAAACTGTCTAATTGTGGTAAAACTGTTAAAATACACAATGAGAGTTCCCAGAAATGATAAAGAACGTGTAATAAACATCTCAAGTACACGTAAATAGATTTTTACTACATTTACTGTCGAATTCAATCACGGAGGTTTCGAGTGGAAAGCTGTGAAATGACGAAAATACTGGTAATATTTACAAGTCCGGGTACTTCGGGTGGCGTTTTCACGGGACTGTGCTTTCAATTATTACGAGTTCATGTTTACAGAGCTCATAATTGGTGTCTAAAGCCTTGGAATGAGGAGAATATTGTTTATGCTTACAATCTAGGAGGATTGGCTTCGGCGCTTTTTTGTGCGTATCATTTAAAATGGTGACGGTTCCAGGAAATACTTCTAAGCAAACTTTCCAATTGTGGTAAAACTGTTAAAATACACAAGGAGAGTTCCCAGAAATGATTAAGAACGTTTAATAAACACCTCAAGTACACGTAAATAGATTCTTACTACATTTACTGTCGAATTCAATCACGGAGGTTTCGAGTGGAAAGCTGTGAAATGACGAAAATACTGGTAATGTTTACAAGTACGGGTACTTCTGGAGGCGTTTTCACGGGACTGTGCTTTCAAATATTAAGAGTTCATGTTTACAGAGCTCAGAATTGGTGTCTAAAGCCTTGGAATGACGAGAATAGTTTTTATGTTTACAATTTAGGAGGATTGGCGTTGGCGTTTTTTTGTGTGAATCAGTTAAAATGTGGCGGTTCCAGTAAACAGTTCTAAGCAAACTCTCTAATTGTGGTAAAACTGTTAAAATACACAATGAGAGTTCACAGAAATGATTAAGAACGTGTAATAAACACCTCAAGTACACGTAAATAGATTCTTACTACCTTTACTGTCGAATTCAATCACGGAGGTTTCCCGTGGAAAGCTGTGAAATGACGAAAATACTGGTAATGTTTACAAGTCCGGGTACTTCTGGTGGCGTTTTCACGGGACTGTGCTTTCAATTATTACGAGTTCATGTTTACAGAGCTCAGAATTGGTGTCTAAAGCCTTGGAATGAGGAGAATATTGTTTATGCTTACAATTTAGGAGGATTGGCTTCCGCGCTTTTTTGTGCGTATCATTTAAAATGGTGACGGTTCCAGGAAATACTTCTAAGCAAACTGTCCAATTGTGGTAAAACTGTTAAAATACACAATGAGAATTCCCAGAAATGATTAAGAACGTTTAATAAACACCTCAAGTACACGTAAATAGATTCTTACTACATTTACTGTCGAATTCAATCACGGAGGTTTCGAGTGGAAAGCTGTGAAATGACGAAAATACTGGTAATGTTTACAAGTACGGGTACTTCTGGAGGCGTTTTCACGGGACTGTGCTTTCAAATATTAAGAGTTCATGTTTACAGAGCTCAGAATTGGTGTCTAAAGCCTTGGAATGACGAGAATAGTTTTTATGTTTACAATTTAGGAGGATTGGCGTTGGCGTTTTTTTGTGTGAATCAGTTAAAATGGTGGCGGTTCCAGTAAACAGTTCTAAGCAAACTGTCTAATTGTGGTAAAACTGTTAAAATACACAATGAGAGTTCCCAGAAATTATTAAGAACGTGTAATAAACACCTCAAGTACACGTAAATAGATTCTTACTACCTTTACTGTCGAATTCAATCACGGAGGTTTCCCGTGGAAAGCTGTGAAATGACGAAAATACTGGTAATGTTTACAAGTCCGGGTACTTCTGGTGGCGTTTTCACGGGACTGTGCTTTCAATTATTACGAGTTCATGTTTACAGAGCTCAGAATTGGTGTCTAAAGCCTTGGAATGAGGAGAATATTGTTTATGCTTACAATTTAGGAGGATTGGCTTCGGCGCTTTTTTTTGCGTATCATTTAAAATGGTGACGGTTCCAGGAAATACTTCTAAGCAAACTGTCCAATTGTGGTAAAACTGTTAAAATACACAATGAGAGTTCCCAGAAATGATTAAGAACGTGTAATAAACCCCTCAAGTACACGTAAATAGATTTTTACTACATTTACTGTCGAATTCAATCACGGAGGTTTCGAGTGGAAAGCTGTGAAATGACGAAAATACTGGTAATGTTTACAAGTACGGGTACTTCTGGCGGTGTTTTCACGGGACTGTGCTTTCAAATATTAAGAGTTCATGTTTACAGAGCTCAGAATTGGTGTCTAAAGCCTTTGAATCACGAGAATAGTTTTTATGTTTACAATTTAGGAGGATTTGCTTTGTCGTTTCTTTGTGTTAATCAGTTAAAATGGTGGCGGTTCCAGTAAACAGTTCTAAGCAAACTGTCTAATTGTGGTAAAACTGTTAAAATACACAATGAGAGTTCCCAGAAATTATTAAGAACGTGTAATAAACACCTCAAGTACACGTAAATAGATTCTTACTACCTTTACTGTCGAATTCAATCACGGAGGTTTCCCGTGGAAAGCTGTGAAATGACGAAAATACTGGTAATGTTTACAAGTCCGGGTACTTCTGGTGGCGTTTTCACGGGACTGTGCTTTCAATTATTACGAGTTCATGTTTACAGAGCTCAGAATTGGTGTCTAAAGCCTTGGAATGAGGAGAATATTGTTTATGCTTACAATTTAGGAGGATTGGCTTCGGCGCTTTTTTTTGCGTATCATTTAAAATGGTGACGGTTCCAGGAAATACTTCTAAGCAAACTGTCCAATTGTGGTAAAACTGTTAAAATACACAATGAGAGTTCCCAGAAATGATTAAGAACGTGTAATAAACCCCTCAAGTACACGTAAATAGATTTTTACTACATTTACTGTCGAATTCAATCACGGAGGTTTCGAGTGGAAAGCTGTGAAATGACGAAAATACTGGTAATGTTTACAAGTACGGGTACTTCTGGCGGTGTTTTCACGGGACTGTGCTTTCAAATATTAAGAGTTCATGTTTACAGAGCTCAGAATTGGTGTCTAAAGCCTTTGAATCACGAGAATAGTTTTTATGTTTACAATTTAGGAGGATTTGCTTTGTCGTTTCTTTGTGTTAATCAGTTAAAATGGTGGCGGTTCCAGTAAACACTTCTAAGCAAACTGTCTAATTGTGGTAAAACTGTTAAAATACACAATGAGAGTTCCCAGAAATGATAAAGAACGTGTAATAAACATCTCAAGTACACGTAAATAGATTTTTACTACATTTACTGTCGAATTCAATCACGGAGGTTTCGAGTGGAAAGCTGTGAAATGACGAAAATACTGGTAATATTTACAAGTCCGGGTACTTCGGGTGGCGTTTTCACGGGACTGTGCTTTCAATTATTACGAGTTCATGTTTACAGAGCTCATAATTGGTGTCTAAAGCCTTGGAATGAGGAGAATATTGTTTATGCTTACAATCTAGGAGGATTGGCTTCGGCGCTTTTTTGTGCGTATCATTTAAAATGGTGACGGTTCCAGGAAATACTTCTAAGCAAACTTTCCAATTGTGGTAAAACTGTTAAAATACACAAGGAGAGTTCCCAGAAATGATTAAGAACGTTTAATAAACACCTCAAGTACACGTAAATAGATTCTTACTACATTTACTGTCGAATTCAATCACGGAGGTTTCGAGTGGAAAGCTGTGAAATGACGAAAATACTGGTAATGTTTACAAGTACGGGTACTTCTGGAGGCGTTTTCACGGGACTGTGCTTTCAAATATTAAGAGTTCATGTTTACAGAGCTCAGAATTGGTGTCTAAAGCCTTGGAATGACGAGAATAGTTTTTATGTTTACAATTTAGGAGGATTGGCGTTGGCGTTTTTTTGTGTGAATCAGTTAAAATGTGGCGGTTCCAGTAAACAGTTCTAAGCAAACTCTCTAATTGTGGTAAAACTGTTAAAATACACAATGAGAGTTCACAGAAATGATTAAGAACGTGTAATAAACACCTCAAGTACACGTAAATAGATTCTTACTACCTTTACTGTCGAATTCAATCACGGAGGTTTCCCGTGGAAAGCTGTGAAATGACGAAAATACTGGTAATGTTTACAAGTCCGGGTACTTCTGGTGGCGTTTTCACGGGACTGTGCTTTCAATTATTACGAGTTCATGTTTACAGAGCTCAGAATTGGTGTCTAAAGCCTTGGAATGAGGAGAATATTGTTTATGCTTACAATTTAGGAGGATTGGCTTCCGCGCTTTTTTGTGCGTATCATTTAAAATGGTGACGGTTCCAGGAAATACTTCTAAGCAAACTGTCCAATTGTGGTAAAACTGTTAAAATACACAATGAGAATTCCCAGAAATGATTAAGAACGTTTAATAAACACCTCAAGTACACGTAAATAGATTCTTACTACATTTACTGTCGAATTCAATCACGGAGGTTTCGAGTGGAAAGCTGTGAAATGACGAAAATACTGGTAATGTTTACAAGTACGGGTACTTCTGGAGGCGTTTTCACGGGACTGTGCTTTCAAATATTAAGAGTTCATGTTTACAGAGCTCAGAATTGGTGTCTAAAGCCTTGGAATGACGAGAATAGTTTTTATGTTTACAATTTAGGAGGATTGGCGTTGGCGTTTTTTTGTGTGAATCAGTTAAAATGGTGGCGGTTCCAGTAAACAGTTCTAAGCAAACTGTCTAATTGTGGTAAAACTGTTAAAATACACAATGAGAGTTCCCAGAAATTATTAAGAACGTGTAATAAACACCTCAAGTACACGTAAATAGATTCTTACTACCTTTACTGTCGAATTCAATCACGGAGGTTTCCCGTGGAAAGCTGTGAAATGACGAAAATACTGGTAATGTTTACAAGTCCGGGTACTTCTGGTGGCGTTTTCACGGGACTGTGCTTTCAATTATTACGAGTTCATGTTTACAGAGCTCAGAATTGGTGTCTAAAGCCTTGGAATGAGGAGAATATTGTTTATGCTTACAATTTAGGAGGATTGGCTTCGGCGCTTTTTTTTGCGTATCATTTAAAATGGTGACGGTTCCAGGAAATACTTCTAAGCAAACTGTCCAATTGTGGTAAAACTGTTAAAATACACAATGAGAGTTCCCAGAAATGATTAAGAACGTGTAATAAACCCCTCAAGTACACGTAAATAGATTTTTACTACATTTACTGTCGAATTCAATCACGGAGGTTTCGAGTGGAAAGCTGTGAAATGACGAAAATACTGGTAATGTTTACAAGTACGGGTACTTCTGGCGGTGTTTTCACGGGACTGTGCTTTCAAATATTAAGAGTTCATGTTTACAGAGCTCAGAATTGGTGTCTAAAGCCTTTGAATCACGAGAATAGTTTTTATGTTTACAATTTAGGAGGATTTGCTTTGTCGTTTCTTTGTGTTAATCAGTTAAAATGGTGGCGGTTCCAGTAAACAGTTCTAAGCAAACTGTCTAATTGTGGTAAAACTGTTAAAATACACAATGAGAGTTCCCAGAAATTATTAAGAACGTGTAATAAACACCTCAAGTACACGTAAATAGATTCTTACTACCTTTACTGTCGAATTCAATCACGGAGGTTTCCCGTGGAAAGCTGTGAAATGACGAAAATACTGGTAATGTTTACAAGTCCGGGTACTTCTGGTGGCGTTTTCACGGGACTGTGCTTTCAATTATTACGAGTTCATGTTTACAGAGCTCAGAATTGGTGTCTAAAGCCTTGGAATGAGGAGAATATTGTTTATGCTTACAATTTAGGAGGATTGGCTTCGGCGCTTTTTTTTGCGTATCATTTAAAATGGTGACGGTTCCAGGAAATACTTCTAAGCAAACTGTCCAATTGTGGTAAAACTGTTAAAATACACAATGAGAGTTCCCAGAAATGATTAAGAACGTGTAATAAACCCCTCAAGTACACGTAAATAGATTTTTACTACATTTACTGTCGAATTCAATCACGGAGGTTTCGAGTGGAAAGCTGTGAAATGACGAAAATACTGGTAATGTTTACAAGTACGGGTACTTCTGGCGGTGTTTTCACGGGACTGTGCTTTCAAATATTAAGAGTTCATGTTTACAGAGCTCAGAATTGGTGTCTAAAGCCTTTGAATCACGAGAATAGTTTTTATGTTTACAATTTAGGAGGATTTGCTTTGTCGTTTCTTTGTGTTAATCAGTTAAAATGGTGGCGGTTCCAGTAAACACTTCTAAGCAAACTGTCTAATTGTGGTAAAACTGTTAAAATACACAATGAGAGTTCCCAGAAATGATAAAGAACGTGTAATAAACATCTCAAGTACACGTAAATAGATTTTTACTACATTTACTGTCGAATTCAATCACGGAGGTTTCGAGTGGAAAGCTGTGAAATGACGAAAATACTGGTAATATTTACAAGTCCGGGTACTTCGGGTGGCGTTTTCACGGGACTGGGCTTTCAATTATTAAGAGTTCATGTTTACAGAGCTCAGATTTGGTGTCTAAAGCCTTGGAATGACGAGAATAGTTTTTATGTTTACAATTTAGGAGGATTTGCTTTGTCGTTTCTTTGTGTTAATCAGTTAAAATGGTGGCGGTTCCAGTAAACACTTCTAAGCAAACTGTCTAATTGTGGTAAAACTGTTAAAATACACAATGATAGTTCCCAGAAATGATTAAGAACGTGTAATAAACACCTCAAGTACACGTAAATAGATTCTTACTACATTTACTGTCGAATTCAATCATGGAGGTTTCGAGTGGAAAGCTGTGAAATGACGAAAATACTGGTAATGTTTACAAGTACGGGTACTTCTGGAGGTGTTTTCACGGGACTGTGCTTTCAAATATTAAGAGTTCATGTTTACAGAGCTCAGAATTGGTGTCAAAAGCCTTTGAATCACGAGAATAGTTTTTATGTTTACTATTTAGGAGGATTTGCTTTGTCGTTTCTTTGTGTTAATCAGTTAAAATGGTGGCGGTTCCAGTAAATACTTCTAAGCAAACTGTCTAATTGTGGTAAAACTGTTAAAATACACAATGAGAGTTCCCAGAAATGATTAAGAACGTGTAATAAACATCTCAAGTACACGTAAATAGATTTTTACTACATTTACTGTCGAATTCAATCACGGAGGTTTCGAGTGGAAAGCTGTGAAATGACGAAAATACTGGTAATGTTTACAAGTCCGGGTACTTCTGGTGGCGTTTTCACGGGACTGTGCTTTCAATTATTACGAGTTCATGTTTACAGAGCTCATAATTGGTGTCTAAAGCCTTGGAATGAGGAGAATATTGTTTATGCTTACAATTTAGGAGGATTGGCTTCGGCGCTTTTTTGTGCGTATCATTTAAAATGGTGACGGTTCCAGGAAATACTTCTAAGCAAACTTTCCAATTGTGATAAAACTGTTAAAATACACAATGAGAGTTCCCAGAAATGATTAAGAACGTTTAATAAACACCTCAAGTACACGTAAATAGATTCTTACTACATTTACTGTCGAATTCAATCACGGAGGTTTCGAGTGGAAAGCTGTGAAATGACGAAAATACTGGTAATGTTTACAAGTACGGGTACTTCTGGAGGCGTTTTCACGGGACTGTGCTTTCAAATATTAAGAGTTCATGTTTACAGACCTCAGAATTGGTGTCTAAAGCCTTGGAATGACGAGAATAGTTTTTATGTTTACAATTTAGGAGGATTGGCGTTGGCGTTTTTTTGTGTGAATCAGTTAAAATGTGGGGGTTCCAGTAAACAGTTCTAAGCAAACTCTCTAATTGTGGTAAAACTGTTAAAATACACAATGAGAGTTCCCAGAAATGATTAAGAACGTGTAATAAACACCTCAAGTACACGTAAATAGATTCTTACTACCTTTACTGTCGAATTCAATCACGGAGGTTTCCCGTGGAAAGCTGTGAAATGACGAAAATACTGGTAATGTTTACAAGTCCGGGTACTTCTGGTGGCGTTTTCACGGGACTGTGCTTTCAATTATTACGAGTTCATGTTTACAGAGCTCAGAATTGGTGTCTAAAGCCTTGGAATGAGGAGAATATTGTTTATGCTTACAATTTAGGAGGATTGGCTTCGGCGCTTTTTTGTGCGTATCATTTAAAATGGTGACGGTTCCAGGAAATACTTCTAAGCAAACTGTCCAATTGTGGTAAAACTGTTAAAATACACAATGAGAGTTCCCAGAAATGATTAAGAACGTGTAATAAACCCCTCAAGTACACGTAAATAGATTTTTACTACATTTACTGTCGAATTCAATCACGGAGGTTTCGAGTGGAAAGCTGTGAAATGACGAAAATACTGGTAATGTTTACAAGTACGGGTACTTCTGGCGGTGTTTTCACGGGACTGTGCTTTCAAATATTAAGAGTTCATGTTTACAGAGCTCAGAATTGGTGTCTAAAGCCTTTGAATCACGAGAATAGTTTTTATGTTTACAATTTAGGAGGATTTGCTTTGTCGTTTCTTTGTGTTAATCAGTTAAAATGGTGGCGGTTCCAGTAAACACTTCTAAGCAAACTGTCTAATTGTGGTAAAAGTGTTAAAATACACAATGAGAGTTCCCAGAAATGACAAAGAACGTGTAATAAACATCTCAAGTACACGTAAATAGATTTTTACTACATTTACTGTCGAATTCAATCACGGAGGTTTCGAGTGGAAAGCTGTGAAATGACGAAAATACTGGTAATGTTTACAAGTCCGGGTACTTCTGGTGGCGTTTTCACGGGACTGTGCTTTCAATTATTACGAGTTCATGTTTACAGAGCTCATAATTGGTGTCTAAAGCCTTGGAATGAGGAGAATATTGTTTATGCTTACAATTTAGGAGGATTGGCTTCGGCGCTTTTTTGTGCGTATCATTTAAAATGGTGACGGTTCCAGGAAATACTTCTAAGCAAACTTTCCAATTGTGGTAAAACTGTTAAAATACACAATGAGAGTTCCCAGAAATGATTAAGAACGTTTAATAAACACCTCAAGTACACGTAAATAGATTCTTACTACATTTACTGTCGAATTCAATCACGGAGGTTTCGAGTGGAAAGCTGTGAAATGACGAAAATACTGGTAATGTTTACAAGTACGGGTACTTCTGGAGGCGTTTTCACGGGACTGTGCTTTCAAATATTAAGAGTTCATGTTTACAGACCTCAGAATTGGTGTCTAAAGCCTTGGAATGACGAGAATAGTTTTTATGTTTACAATTTAGGAGGATTGGCGTTGGCGTTTTTTTGTGTGAATCAGTTAAAATGTGGGGGTTCCAGTAAACAGTTCTAAGCAAACTCTCTAATTGTGGTAAAACTGTTAAAATACACAATGAGAGTTCACAGAAATGATTAAGAACGTGTAATAAACACCTCAAGTACACGTAAATAGATTCTTACTACCTTTACTGTCGAATTCAATCACGGAGGTTTCCCGTGGAAAGCTGTGAAATGACGAAAATACTGGTAATGTTTACAAGTCCGGGTACTTCTGGTGGCGTTTTCACGGGACTGTGCTTTCAATTATTACGAGTTCATGTTTACAGAGCTCAGAATTGGTGTCTAAAGCCTTGGAATGAGGAGAATATTGTTTATGCTTACAATTTAGGAGGATTGGCTTCGGCGCTTTTTTGTGCGTATCATTTAAAATGGTGACGGTTCCAGGAAATACTTCTAAGCAAACTGTCCAATTGTGGTAAAACTGTTAAAATACACAATGAGAGTTCCCAGAAATGATTAAGAACGTGTAATAAACCCCTCAAGTACACGTAAATAGATTTTTACTACATTTACTGTCGAATTCAATCACGGAGGTTTCGAGTGGAAAGCTGTGAAATGACGAAAATACTGGTAATGTTTACAAGTACGGGTACTTCTGGCGGTGTTTTCACGGGACTGTGCTTTCAAATATTAAGAGTTCATGTTTACAGAGCTCAGAATTGGTGTCTAAAGCCTTTGAATCATGAGAATAGTTTTTATGTTTACAATTTAGGAGGATTTGCTTTGTCGTTTCTTTGTGTTAATCAGTTAAAATGGTGGCGGTTCCAGTAAACACTTCTAAGCAAACTGTCTAATTGTGGTAAAAGTGTTAAAATACACAATGAGAGTTCCCAGAAATGACAAAGAACGTGTAATAAACATCTCAAGTACACGTAAATAGATTTTTACTACATTTACTGTCGAATTCAATCACGGAGGTTTCGAGTGGAAAGCTGTGAAATGACGAAAATACTGGTAATGTTTACAAGTACGGGTACTTCTGGTGGCAATTTCACGGGACTGTGCTTTCAATTATTACGAGTTCATGTTTGCAGAGCTCAGAATTGGTGTCTAAAGCCTTGGAATGAGGAGAATATTGTTTATGTTTACAATTTAGGAGGATTGGCTTTGGCTTTTTTTTGTGTGAATCAGTTAAAATGGTGGCGGTTCCAGTAAATACTTCTAAGCAAACTGTCTAATTGTGGTAAAACTGTTAAAATACACAATGAGAGTTCCCAGAAATGATTAAGAACGTGTAATAAACATCTCAAGTACACGTAAATAGATTCTTACTACATTTACTGTCGAATTCAATCACGGAGGTTTCGAGTGGAAAGCTGTGAAATGATGAAAATACTGGTAATGTTTACAAGTACGGGTACTTCTGGTAGCGTTTTCACGGGACTGTGCTTTCAATTATTACGAGTTCATGTTGACAGAGCTCAGAATTGGTGTCTAAAGCCTTGGAATGAGGAGAATATTGTTTATGCTTACAATTTAGGAGGATTGGCTTCGGCGCTTTTTTGTGCGTATCATTTAAAATGGTGACGGTTCCAGGAAATACTTCTAAGCAAACTGTCCAATTGTGGTAAAACTGTTAAAATACACAATGAGAGTTCCCAGAAATGATTAAGAACGTGTAATAAACCCCTCAAGTACACGTAAATAGATTTTTACTACATTTACTGTCGAATTCAATCACGGAGGTTTCGAGTGGAAAGCTGTGAAATGACGAAAATACTGGTAATGTTTACAAGTACGGGTACTTCTGGCGGTGTTTTCACGGGACTGTGCTTTCAAATATTAAGAGTTCATGTTTACAGAGCTCAGAATTGGTGTCTAAAGCCTTTTAATCACGAGAATAGTTTTTATGTTTACAATTTAGGAGGATTTGCTTTGTCGTTTCTTTGTGTTAATCAGTTAAAATGGTGGCGGTTCCAGTAAACACTTCTAAGCAAACTGTCTAATTGTGGTAAAACTGTTAAAATACACAATGAGAGTTCCCAGAAATGATAAAGAACGTGTAATAAACATCTCAAGTACACGTAAATAGATTTTTACTACATTTACTGTCGAATTCAATCACGGAGGTTTCGAGTGGAAAGCTGTGAAATGACGAAAATACTGGTAATGTTTACAAGTACGGGTACTTCTGGTGGCAATTTCACGGGACTGTGCTTTCAATTATTACGAGTTCATGTTTGCAGAGCTCAGAATTGTTGTCTAAAGCCTTGGAATGAGGAGAATATTGTTTATGTTTACAATTTAGGAGGATTGGCTTTGGCTTTTTTTTGTGTGAATCAGTTAAAATGGTGGCGGTTCCAGTAAATACTTCTAAGCAAACTGTCTAATTGTGGTAAAACTGTTAAAATACACAATGAGAGTTCCCAGAAATGATTAAGAACGTGTAATAAACATCTCAAGTACACGTAAATAGATTCTTACTACATTTACTGTCGAATTCAATCACGGAGGTTTCGAGTGGAAAGCTGTGAAATGATGAAAATACTGGTAATGTTTACAAGTACGGGTACTTCTGGTAGCGTTTTCACGGGACTGTGCTTTCAAATATTAAGAGTTCATGTTTACAGAGCTCAGAATTGGTGTCTAAAGCCTTTGAATCACGAGAATAGTTTTTGTGTCTACAATTTAGGAGGATTGGCTTTGGCGTTTTGTTTGTGTGAATCAGTTAAAATGGTGGCGGTTCCAGTAAACAGTTCTAAGCAAACTCTCTAATTGTGGTAAAACTGTTAAAATACACAATGAGAGTTCACAGAAATGATTAAGAACGTGTAATAAACACCTCAAGTACACGTAAATAGATTCTTACTACCTTTACTGTCGAATTCAATCACGGAGGTTTCCCGTGGAAAGCTGTGAAATGACGAAAATACTGGTAATGTTTACAAGTCCGGGTACTTCTGGTGGCGTTTTCACGGGACTGTGCTTTCAATTATTACGAGTTCATGTTTACAGAGCTCATAATTGGTGTCTAAAGCCTTGGAATGAGGAGAATATTGTTTATGCTTACAATTTAGGAGGATTGGCTTCGGCGCTTTTTTGTGCGTATCATTTAAAATGGTGACGGTTCCAGGAAATACTTCTAAGCAAACTGTCCAATTGTGGTAAAACTGTTAAAATAACAATGAGAGTTCCCAGAAATGATTAAGAACGTTTAATAAACACCTCAAGTACACGTAAATAGATTCTTACTACATTTACTGTCGAATTCAATCACGGAGGTTTCGAGTGGAATGCTGTGAAATGACGAAAATACTGGTAATGTTTACAAGTACGGGTACTTCTGGAGGCGTTTTCACGGGACTGTGCTTTCAAATATTAAGAGTTCATGTTTACAGAGCTCAGAATTGGTGTCTAAAGCCTTGGAATGACGAGAATAGTTTTTATGTTTACAATTTAGGAGGATTGGCGTTGGCGTTTTTTTGTGTGAATCAGTTAAAATGGTGGCGGTTCCAGTAAACAGTTCTAAGCAAACTGTCTAATTGTGGTAAAACTGTTAAAATACACAATGATAGTTCCCAGAAATGATTAAGAACGTGTAATAAACACCTCAAGTACACGTAAATAGATTCTTACTACCTTTACTGTCGAATTCAATCACGGAGGTTTCCCGTGGAAAGCTGTGAAATGACGAAAATACTGGTAATGTTTACAAGTCCGGGTACTTCTGGTGGCGTTTTCACGGGACTGTGCTTTCAATTATTACGAGTTCATGTTTACAGAGCTCAGAATTGGTGTCTAAAGCCTTGGAATGAGGAGAATATTGTTTATGCTTACAATTTAGGAGGATTGGCTTCGGCGCTTTTTTGTGCGTATCATTTAAAATGGTGACGGTTCCAGGAAATACTTCTAAGCAAACTGTCCAATTGTGGTAAAACTGTTAAAATACAAAATGAGAGTTCCCAGAAATGATTAAGAACGTGTAATAAACCCCTCAAGTACACGTAAATAGATTTTTACTACATTTACTGTCGAATTCAATCACGGAGGTTTCGAGTGGAAAGCTGTGAAATGACGAAAATACTGGTAATGTTTACAAGTACGGGTACTTCTGGCGGTGTTTTCAGGGGACTGTGCTTTCAAATATTAAGAGTTCATGTTTACAGAGCTCAGAATTGGTGTCTAAGCCTTTGAATCACGAGAATAGTTTTTATGTTTACAATTTAGGAGGATTTGCTTTGTCGTTTCTTTGTGTTAATCAGTTAAAATGGTGGCGGTTCCAGTAAACACTTCTAAGTAAACTGTCTAATTGTGGTAAAACTGTTAAAATACACAATGAGAGTTCCCAGAAATGATAAAGAACGTGTAATAAACATCTCAAGTACACGTAAATAGATTTTTACTACATTTACTGTCGAATTCAATCACGGAGGTTTCGAGTGGAAAGCTGTGAAATGACGAAAATACTGGTAATATTTACAAGTCCGGGTACTTCGGGTGGCGTTTTCACGGGACTGTGCTTTCAATTATTACGAGTTCATGTTTACAGAGCTCATAATTGGTGTCTAAAGCCTTGGAATGAGGAGAATATTGTTTATGCTTACAATCTAGGAGGATTGGCTTCGGCGCTTTTTTGTGCGTATCATTTAAAATGGTGACGGTTCCAGGAAATACTTCTAAGCAAACTTTCCAATTGTGGTAAAACTGTTAAAATACACAAGGAGAGTTCCCAGAAATGATTAAGAACGTTTAATAAACACCTCAAGTACACGTAAATAGATTCTTACTACATTTACTGTCGAATTCAATCACGGAGGTTTCGAGTGGAAAGCTGTGAAATGACGAAAATACTGGTAATGTTTACAAGTACGGGTACTTCTGGAGGCGTTTTCACGGGACTGTGCTTTCAAATATTAAGAGTTCATGTTTACAGAGCTCAGAATTGGTGTCTAAAGCCTTGGAATGACGAGAATAGTTTTTATGTTTACAATTTAGGAGGATTGGCGTTGGCGTTTTTTTGTGTGAATCAGTTAAAATGTGGCGGTTCCAGTAAACAGTTCTAAGCAAACTCTCTAATTGTGGTAAAACTGTTAAAATACACAATGAGAGTTCACAGAAATGATTAAGAACGTGTAATAAACACCTCAAGTACACGTAAATAGATTCTTACTACCTTTACTGTCGAATTCAATCACGGAGGTTTCCCGTGGAAAGCTGTGAAATGACGAAAATACTGGTAATGTTTACAAGTCCGGGTACTTCTGGTGGCGTTTTCACGGGACTGTGCTTTCAATTATTACGAGTTCATGTTTACAGAGCTCAGAATTGGTGTCTAAAGCCTTGGAATGAGGAGAATATTGTTTATGCTTACAATTTAGGAGGATTGGCTTCCGCGCTTTTTTGTGCGTATCATTTAAAATGGTGACGGTTCCAGGAAATACTTCTAAGCAAACTGTCCAATTGTGGTAAAACTGTTAAAATACACAATGAGAATTCCCAGAAATGATTAAGAACGTTTAATAAACACCTCAAGTACACGTAAATAGATTCTTACTACATTTACTGTCGAATTCAATCACGGAGGTTTCGAGTGGAAAGCTGTGAAATGACGAAAATACTGGTAATGTTTACAAGTACGGGTACTTCTGGAGGCGTTTTCACGGGACTGTGCTTTCAAATATTAAGAGTTCATGTTTACAGAGCTCAGAATTGGTGTCTAAAGCCTTGGAATGACGAGAATAGTTTTTATGTTTACAATTTAGGAGGATTGGCGTTGGCGTTTTTTTGTGTGAATCAGTTAAAATGGTGGCGGTTCCAGTAAACAGTTCTAAGCAAACTGTCTAATTGTGGTAAAACTGTTAAAATACACAATGAGAGTTCCCAGAAATTATTAAGAACGTGTAATAAACACCTCAAGTACACGTAAATAGATTCTTACTACCTTTACTGTCGAATTCAATCACGGAGGTTTCCCGTGGAAAGCTGTGAAATGACGAAAATACTGGTAATGTTTACAAGTCCGGGTACTTCTGGTGGCGTTTTCACGGGACTGTGCTTTCAATTATTACGAGTTCATGTTTACAGAGCTCAGAATTGGTGTCTAAAGCCTTGGAATGAGGAGAATATTGTTTATGCTTACAATTTAGGAGGATTGGCTTCGGCGCTTTTTTTTGCGTATCATTTAAAATGGTGACGGTTCCAGGAAATACTTCTAAGCAAACTGTCCAATTGTGGTAAAACTGTTAAAATACACAATGAGAGTTCCCAGAAATGATTAAGAACGTGTAATAAACCCCTCAAGTACACGTAAATAGATTTTTACTACATTTACTGTCGAATTCAATCACGGAGGTTTCGAGTGGAAAGCTGTGAAATGACGAAAATACTGGTAATGTTTACAAGTACGGGTACTTCTGGCGGTGTTTTCACGGGACTGTGCTTTCAAATATTAAGAGTTCATGTTTACAGAGCTCAGAATTGGTGTCTAAAGCCTTTGAATCACGAGAATAGTTTTTATGTTTACAATTTAGGAGGATTTGCTTTGTCGTTTCTTTGTGTTAATCAGTTAAAATGGTGGCGGTTCCAGTAAACAGTTCTAAGCAAACTGTCTAATTGTGGTAAAACTGTTAAAATACACAATGAGAGTTCCCAGAAATTATTAAGAACGTGTAATAAACACCTCAAGTACACGTAAATAGATTCTTACTACCTTTACTGTCGAATTCAATCACGGAGGTTTCCCGTGGAAAGCTGTGAAATGACGAAAATACTGGTAATGTTTACAAGTCCGGGTACTTCTGGTGGCGTTTTCACGGGACTGTGCTTTCAATTATTACGAGTTCATGTTTACAGAGCTCAGAATTGGTGTCTAAAGCCTTGGAATGAGGAGAATATTGTTTATGCTTACAATTTAGGAGGATTGGCTTCGGCGCTTTTTTTTGCGTATCATTTAAAATGGTGACGGTTCCAGGAAATACTTCTAAGCAAACTGTCCAATTGTGGTAAAACTGTTAAAATACACAATGAGAGTTCCCAGAAATGATTAAGAACGTGTAATAAACCCCTCAAGTACACGTAAATAGATTTTTACTACATTTACTGTCGAATTCAATCACGGAGGTTTCGAGTGGAAAGCTGTGAAATGACGAAAATACTGGTAATGTTTACAAGTACGGGTACTTCTGGCGGTGTTTTCACGGGACTGTGCTTTCAAATATTAAGAGTTCATGTTTACAGAGCTCAGAATTGGTGTCTAAAGCCTTTGAATCACGAGAATAGTTTTTATGTTTACAATTTAGGAGGATTTGCTTTGTCGTTTCTTTGTGTTAATCAGTTAAAATGGTGGCGGTTCCAGTAAACACTTCTAAGCAAACTGTCTAATTGTGGTAAAACTGTTAAAATACACAATGAGAGTTCCCAGAAATGATAAAGAACGTGTAATAAACATCTCAAGTACACGTAAATAGATTTTTACTACATTTACTGTCGAATTCAATCACGGAGGTTTCGAGTGGAAAGCTGTGAAATGACGAAAATACTGGTAATATTTACAAGTCCGGGTACTTCGGGTGGCGTTTTCACGGGACTGGGCTTTCAATTATTAAGAGTTCATGTTTACAGAGCTCAGATTTGGTGTCTAAAGCCTTGGAATGACGAGAATAGTTTTTATGTTTACAATTTAGGAGGATTTGCTTTGTCGTTTCTTTGTGTTAATCAGTTAAAATGGTGGCGGTTCCAGTAAACACTTCTAAGCAAACTGTCTAATTGTGGTAAAACTGTTAAAATACACAATGATAGTTCCCAGAAATGATTAAGAACGTGTAATAAACACCTCAAGTACACGTAAATAGATTCTTACTACATTTACTGTCGAATTCAATCATGGAGGTTTCGAGTGGAAAGCTGTGAAATGACGAAAATACTGGTAATGTTTACAAGTACGGGTACTTCTGGAGGTGTTTTCACGGGACTGTGCTTTCAAATATTAAGAGTTCATGTTTACAGAGCTCAGAATTGGTGTCAAAAGCCTTTGAATCACGAGAATAGTTTTTATGTTTACTATTTAGGAGGATTTGCTTTGTCGTTTCTTTGTGTTAATCAGTTAAAATGGTGGCGGTTCCAGTAAATACTTCTAAGCAAACTGTCTAATTGTGGTAAAACTGTTAAAATACACAATGAGAGTTCCCAGAAATGATTAAGAACGTGTAATAAACATCTCAAGTACACGTAAATAGATTTTTACTACATTTACTGTCGAATTCAATCACGGAGGTTTCGAGTGGAAAGCTGTGAAATGACGAAAATACTGGTAATGTTTACAAGTCCGGGTACTTCTGGTGGCGTTTTCACGGGACTGTGCTTTCAATTATTACGAGTTCATGTTTACAGAGCTCATAATTGGTGTCTAAAGCCTTGGAATGAGGAGAATATTGTTTATGCTTACAATTTAGGAGGATTGGCTTCGGCGCTTTTTTGTGCGTATCATTTAAAATGGTGACGGTTCCAGGAAATACTTCTAAGCAAACTTTCCAATTGTGATAAAACTGTTAAAATACACAATGAGAGTTCCCAGAAATGATTAAGAACGTTTAATAAACACCTCAAGTACACGTAAATAGATTCTTACTACATTTACTGTCGAATTCAATCACGGAGGTTTCGAGTGGAAAGCTGTGAAATGACGAAAATACTGGTAATGTTTACAAGTACGGGTACTTCTGGAGGCGTTTTCACGGGACTGTGCTTTCAAATATTAAGAGTTCATGTTTACAGACCTCAGAATTGGTGTCTAAAGCCTTGGAATGACGAGAATAGTTTTTATGTTTACAATTTAGGAGGATTGGCGTTGGCGTTTTTTTGTGTGAATCAGTTAAAATGTGGGGGTTCCAGTAAACAGTTCTAAGCAAACTCTCTAATTGTGGTAAAACTGTTAAAATACACAATGAGAGTTCCCAGAAATGATTAAGAACGTGTAATAAACACCTCAAGTACACGTAAATAGATTCTTACTACCTTTACTGTCGAATTCAATCACGGAGGTTTCCCGTGGAAAGCTGTGAAATGAGGAAAATACTGGTAATGTTTACAAGTCCGGGTACTTCTGGTGGCGTTTTCACGGGACTGTGCTTTCAATTATTACGAGTTCATGTTTACAGAGCTCAGAATTGGTGTCTAAAGCCTTGGAATGAGGAGAATATTGTTTATGCTTACAATTTAGGAGGATTGGCTTCGGCGCTTTTTTGTGCGTATCATTTAAAATGGTGACGGTTCCAGGAAATACTTCTAAGCAAACTGTCCAATTGTGGTAAAACTGTTAAAATACACAATGAGAGTTCCCAGAAATGATTAAGAACGTGTAATAAACCCCTCAAGTACACGTAAATAGATTTTTACTACATTTACTGTCGAATTCAATCACGGAGGTTTCGAGTGGAAAGCTGTGAAATGACGAAAATACTGGTAATGTTTACAAGTACGGGTACTTCTGGCGGTGTTTTCACGGGACTGTGCTTTCAAATATTAAGAGTTCATGTTTACAGAGCTCAGAATTGGTGTCTAAAGCCTTTGAATCACGAGAATAGTTTTTATGTTTACAATTTAGGAGGATTTGCTTTGTCGTTTCTTTGTGTTAATCAGTTAAAATGGTGGCGGTTCCAGTAAACACTTCTAAGCAAACTGTCTAATTGTGGTAAAAGTGTTAAAATACACAATGAGAGTTCCCAGAAATGACAAAGAACGTGTAATAAACATCTCAAGTACACGTAAATAGATTTTTACTACATTTACTGTCGAATTCAATCACGGAGGTTTCGAGTGGAAAGCTGTGAAATGACGAAAATACTGGTAATGTTTACAAGTCCGGGTACTTCTGGTGGCGTTTTCACGGGACTGTGCTTTCAATTATTACGAGTTCATGTTTACAGAGCTCATAATTGGTGTCTAAAGCCTTGGAATGAGGAGAATATTGTTTATGCTTACAATTTAGGAGGATTGGCTTCGGCGCTTTTTTGTGCGTATCATTTAAAATGGTGACGGTTCCAGGAAATACTTCTAAGCAAACTTTCCAATTGTGGTAAAACTGTTAAAATACACAATGAGAGTTCCCAGAAATGATTAAGAACGTTTAATAAACACCTCAAGTACACGTAAATAGATTCTTACTACATTTACTGTCGAATTCAATCACGGAGGTTTCGAGTGGAAAGCTGTGAAATGACGAAAATACTGGTAATGTTTACAAGTACGGGTACTTCTGGAGGCGTTTTCACGGGACTGTGCTTTCAAATATTAAGAGTTCATGTTTACAGACCTCAGAATTGGTGTCTAAAGCCTTGGAATGACGAGAATAGTTTTTATGTTTACAATTTAGGAGGATTGGCGTTGGCGTTTTTTTGTGTGAATCAGTTAAAATGTGGGGGTTCCAGTAAACAGTTCTAAGCAAACTCTCTAATTGTGGTAAAACTGTTAAAATACACAATGAGAGTTCACAGAAATGATTAAGAACGTGTAATAAACACCTCAAGTACACGTAAATAGATTCTTACTACCTTTACTGTCGAATTCAATCACGGAGGTTTCCCGTGGAAAGCTGTGAAATGACGAAAATACTGGTAATGTTTACAAGTCCGGGTACTTCTGGTGGCGTTTTCACGGGACTGTGCTTTCAATTATTACGAGTTCATGTTTACAGAGCTCAGAATTGGTGTCTAAAGCCTTGGAATGAGGAGAATATTGTTTATGCTTACAATTTAGGAGGATTGGCTTCGGCGCTTTTTTGTGCGTATCATTTAAAATGGTGACGGTTCCAGGAAATACTTCTAAGCAAACTGTCCAATTGTGGTAAAACTGTTAAAATACACAATGAGAGTTCCCAGAAATGATTAAGAACGTGTAATAAACCCCTCAAGTACACGTAAATAGATTTTTACTACATTTACTGTCGAATTCAATCACGGAGGTTTCGAGTGGAAAGCTGTGAAATGACGAAAATACTGGTAATGTTTACAAGTACGGGTACTTCTGGCGGTGTTTTCACGGGACTGTGCTTTCAAATATTAAGAGTTCATGTTTACAGAGCTCAGAATTGGTGTCTAAAGCCTTTGAATCATGAGAATAGTTTTTATGTTTACAATTTAGGAGGATTTGCTTTGTCGTTTCTTTGTGTTAATCAGTTAAAATGGTGGCGGTTCCAGTAAACACTTCTAAGCAAACTGTCTAATTGTGGTAAAAGTGTTAAAATACACAATGAGAGTTCCCAGAAATGACAAAGAACGTGTAATAAACATCTCAAGTACACGTAAATAGATTTTTACTACATTTACTGTCGAATTCAATCACGGAGGTTTCGAGTGGAAAGCTGTGAAATGACGAAAATACTGGTAATGTTTACAAGTACGGGTACTTCTGGTGGCAATTTCACGGGACTGTGCTTTCAATTATTACGAGTTCATGTTTGCAGAGCTCAGAATTGGTGTCTAAAGCCTTGGAATGAGGAGAATATTGTTTATGTTTACAATTTAGGAGGATTGGCTTTGGCTTTTTTTTGTGTGAATCAGTTAAAATGGTGGCGGTTCCAGTAAATACTTCTAAGCAAACTGTCTAATTGTGGTAAAACTGTTAAAATACACAATGAGAGTTCCCAGAAATGATTAAGAACGTGTAATAAACATCTCAAGTACACGTAAATAGATTCTTACTACATTTACTGTCGAATTCAATCACGGAGGTTTCGAGTGGAAAGCTGTGAAATGATGAAAATACTGGTAATGTTTACAAGTACGGGTACTTCTGGTAGCGTTTTCACGGGACTGTGCTTTCAAATATTAAGAGTTCATGTTTACAGAGCTCAGAATTGGTGTCTAAAGCCTTTGAATCACGAGAATAGTTTTTGTGTCTACAATTTAGGAGGATTGGCTTTGGCGTTTTGTTTGTGTGAATCAGTTAAAATGGTGGCGGTTCCAGTAAATACTTCTAAGCAAACTGTCTAATTGTGGTAAAACTGTTAAAATACACAATGAGAGTTCCCAGAAATGATTAAGAACGTTTAATGAACATCTCACGTACACGTAAATAGATTCTTATTACATTTACTGTCGAATTCAATCACGGAGGTTTCGAATGGAAAGCTGGGAAATGACGAAAATACTGGTAATGTTTACAAGTACGGGTACTTCTGGAGGCGTTTTCACGGGACTGTGCTTTCAAATATTAAGAGTTCATGTTTACAGAGCTCAGAATTGGTGTCTAAAGCCTTTGAATCACGAGAATAGTTTTTATGTTTACAATTTAGGAGGATTGGCTTTGGCGTTTTATTTTGTGTGAATCAGTTAAAATGGTGGCGGTTCCAGTAAACAGTTCTAAGCAAACTCTCTAATTGTGGTAAAACTGTTAAAATACACAATGAGAGTTCACAGAAATGATTAAGAACGTGTAATAAACACCTCAAGTACACGTAAATAGATTCTTACTACCTTTACTGTCGAATTCAATCACGGAGGTTTCCCGTGGAAAGCTGTGAAATGACGAAAATACTGGTAATGTTTACAAGTCCGGGTACTTCTGGTGGCGTTTTCACGGGACTGTGCTTTCAATTATTACGAGTTCATGTTTACAGAGCTCATAATTGGTGTCTAAAGCCTTGGAATGAGGAGAATATTGTTTATGCTTACAATTTAGGAGGATTGGCTTCGGCGCTTTTTTGTGCGTATCATTTAAAATGGTGACGGTTCCAGGAAATACTTCTAAGCAAACTGTCCAATTGTGGTAAAACTGTTAAAATACACAATGAGAGTTCCCAGAAATGATTAAGAACGTTTAATAAACACCTCAAGTACACGTAAATAGATTCTTACTACATTTACTGTCGAATTCAATCACGGAGGTTTCGAGTGGAAAGCTGTGAAATGACGAAAATACTGGTAATGTTTACAAGTACGGGTACTTCTGGAGGCGTTTTCACGGGACTGTGCTTTCAAATATTAAGAGTTCATGTTTACAGAGCTCAGAATTGGTGTCTAAAGCCTTGGAATGACGAGAATAGTTTTTATGTTTACAATTTAGGAGGATTGGCGTTGGCGTTTTTTTGTGTGAATCAGTTAAAATGGTGGCGGTTCCAGTAAACAGTTCTAAGCAAACTGTCTAATTGTGGTAAAACTGTTAAAATACACAATGAGAGTTCCCAGAAATGATTAAGAACGTGTAATAAACACCGCAAGTACACGTAAATAGATTCTTACTACCTTTACTGTCGAATTCAATCACGGAGGTTTCCCGTGGAAAGCTGTGAAATGACGAAAATACTTGTAATGTTTACAAGTCCGGGTACTTCTGGTGGCGTTTTCACGGGACTGTGCTTTCAATTATTACGAGTTCATGTTTACAGAGCTCAGAATTGGTGTCTAAAGCCTTGGAATGAGGAGAATATTGTTTATGCTTACAATTTAGGAGGATTGGCTTCGGCTCTTTTTTGTGCGTATCATTTAAAATGGTGACGGTTCCAGGAAATACTTCTGAGCAAACTGTCCAATTGTGGTAAAACTGTTAAAATACACAATGAGAGTTCCCAGAAATGATTAAGAACGTGTAATAAACCCCTCAAGTACACGTAAATAGATTTTTACTACATTTACTGTCGAATTCAATCACGGAGGTTTCGAGTGGAAAGCTGTGAAATGACGAAAATACTGGTAATGTTTACAAGTACGGGTACTTCTGGCGGTGTTTTCACGGGACTGTGCTTTCAAATATTAAGAGTTCATGTTTACAGAGCTCAGAATTGGTGTCTAAAGCCTTTGAATCACGAGAATAGTTTTTATGTTTACAATTTAGGAGGATTTGCTTTGTCGTTTCTTTGTGTTAATCAGTTAAAATGGTGGCGGTTCCAGTAAACACTTCTAAGCAAACTGTCTAATTGTGGTAAAACTGTTAAAATACACAATGAGAGTTCCCAGAAATGATAAAGAACGTGTAATAAACATCTCAAGTACACGTAAATAGATTTTTACTACATTTACTGTCGAATTCAATCACGGAGGTTTCGAGTGGAAAGCTGTGAAATGACGAAAATACTGGTAATATTTACAAGTCCGGGTACTTAGGGTGGCGTTTTCACGGGACTGGGCTTTCAATTATTAAGAGTTCATGTTTACAGAGCTCAGATTTGGTGTCTAAAGCCTTGGAATGACGAGAATAGTTTTTATGTTTACAATTTAGGAGGATTTGCTTTGTCGTTTCTTTGTGTTAATCAGTTAAAATGGTGGCGGTTCCAGTAAACACTTCTAAGCAAACTGTCTAATTGTGGTAAAACTGTTAAAATACACAATGATAGTTCCCAGAAATGATTAAGAACGTGTAATAAACACCTCAAGTACACGTAAATAGATTCTTACTACATTTACTGTCGAATTCAATCACGGAGGTTTCGAGTGGAAAGCTGTGAAATGACGAAAATACTGGTAATGTTTACAAGTACGGGTACTTCTGGAGGTGTTTTCACGGGACTGTGCTTTCAAATATTAAGAGTTCATGTTTACAGAGCTCAGAATTGGTGTCTAAAGCCTTTGAATCACGAGAATAGTTTTTATGTTTACAATTTAGGAGGATTTGCTTTGTCGTTTCTTTGTGTTAATCAGTTAAAATGGTGGCGGTTCCAGTAAACACTTCTAAGCAAACTGTCTAATTGTGGTAAAACTGTTAAAATACACAATGAGAGTTCCCAGAAATGATAAAGAACGTGTAGTAAACATCTCAAGTACACGTAAATAGATTTTTACTACATTTACTGTCGAATTCAATCACGGAGGTTTCGAGTGGAAAGCTGTGAAATGACGAAAATACTGGTAATGTTTACAAGTCCGGGTACTTCTGGTGGCGTTTTCACGGGACTGTGCTTTCAATTATTACGAGTTCATGTTTACAGAGCTCAGAATTGGTGTCTAAAGCCTTGGAATGAGGAGAGTATTGTTTATGCTTACAATTTAGGAGGATTGGCTTTGGCGCTTTTTTGTGCGTATCAGTTAAAATGGTGGCGGTTCCAGTAAACACTTCTAAGCAAACTGTCTAATTGTGGTAAAACTGTTAAAATACACAATGAGAGTTCCCAGAAATGATTAAGAACGTGTAATAAACATCTCAAGTACACATAAATAGATTTTTACTACATTTACTGTCGAATTCAATCACGGAGGTTTCCAGTGGAAAGCTGTGAAATGACGAAAATACTGGTAATGTTTACAAGTACGGGTACTTCTGGAGGCGTTTTCACGGGACTGTGCTTTCAAATATTAAGAGTTCATGTTTACAGAGCTCAGAATTGGTGTCTAAAGCCTTTGAATCACGAAAATAGTTTTTATGTTTACAATTTAGGAGGATTGGCTTTGGCGTTTTTTTTGTGTGAATCAGTTAAAATGGTGGCGGTTCCAGTAAACAGTTCTAAGAAAAATCTCTAATTGTGGTAAAACTGTTAAAATACACAATGAGAGTTCCCAGAAATGATTAAGAACGTGTAATAAACCCCTCAAGTACACGTAAATAGATTTTTACTACCTTTACTGTCGAATTCAATCACGGAGGTTTCGAGTGGAATGCTGTGAAATGACGAAATTCTGGTAATGTTTACAAGTCCGGGTACTTCGGGTGGCGTTTTCACGGGACTGTGCTTTCAAATATTAAGAGTTCATGTTTACAGAGCTCAGATTTGGTGTCTAAAGCCTTGGAATGACGAGAATAGTTTTTATGTTTACAATTTAGGAGGATTTGCTTTGTCGTTTCTTTTTGTTAATCAGTTAAAATGGTGGCGTTTCCAGTAAACACTTCTAAGCAAACTGTCTAATTGTGGTAAAACTGTTAAAATACACAATGATAGTTCCCAGAAATGATTAAGAACGTGTAATAAACACCTCAAGTACACGTAAATAGATTCTTACTACCTTTACTGTCGAATTCAATCACGGAGGTTTCCCGTGGAAAGCTGTGAAATGACGAAAATACTGGTAATGTTTACAAGTCCGGGTACTTCTGGTGGCGTTTTCACGGGACTGTGCTTTCAATTATTACGAGTTCATGTTTACAGAGCTCAGAATTGGTGTCTAAAGCCTTGGAATGAGGAGAATATTGTTTATGCTTACAATTTAGGAGGATTGGCTTCGGCTCTTTTTTGTGCGTATCATTTAAAATGGTGACGGTTCCAGGAAATACTTCTAAGCAAACTGTCCAATTGTGGTAAAACTGTTAAAATACACAATGAGAGTTCCCAGAAATGATTAAGAACGTGTAATAAACCCCTCAAGTACACGTAAATAGATTTTTACTACATTTACTGTCGAATTCAATCACGGAGGTTTCGAGTGGAAAGCTGTGAAATGACGAAAATACTGGTAATGTTTACAAGTACGGGTACTTCTGGAGGTGTTTTCACGGGACTGTGCTTTCAAATATTAAGACTTCATGTTTACAGAGCTCAGAATTGGTGTCTAAAGCCTTTGAATCACGAGAATAGTTTTTATGTTTACTATTTAGGAGGATTTGCTTTGTCGTTTGTGTTAATCAGTTAAAATGGTGGCAGTTCCAGTAAACCCTTCTAAGCAAACTGTCTAATTGTGGTAAAACTGTTAAAATACACAATGAGAGTTCCCAGAAATGATTAAGAACGTGTAATAAACATCTCAAGTACACGTAAATAGATTTTTACTACATTTACTGTCGAATTCAATCACGGAGGTTTCCCGTGGAAAGCTGTGAAATGACGAAAATACTGGTAATGTTTACAAGTCCGGGTACCTCTGGTGGCGTTTTCACGGGACTGTGCTTTCAATTATTACGAGTTCATGTTTACAGAGCTCAGAATTGGTGTCTAAAGCCTTGGAATGAGGAGAATATTGTTTATGCTTACAATTTAGGAGGATTGGCTTCGGCTCTTTTTTGTGCGTATCATTTAAAATGGTGACGGTTCCAGGAAATACTTCTAAGCAAACTGTCCAATTGTGGTAAAACTGTTAAAATACACAATGAGAGTTCCCAGAAATGATTAAGAACGTGTAATAAACCCCTCAAGTACACGTAAATAGATTTTTACTACATTTACTGTCGAATTCAATCACGGAGGTTTCGAGTGGAAAGCTGTGAAATGACGAAAATACTGGTAATGTTTACAAGTACGGGTACTTCTGGAGGTGTTTCCACGGGACTGTGCTTTCAAATATTAAGAGTTCATGTTTACAGAGCTCAGAATTGGTGTCTAAAGCCTTTGAATCACGAGAATAGTTTTTATGTTTACTATTTAGGAGGATTTGCTTTGTCGTTTGTGTTAATCAGTTAAAATGGTGGCGGTTCCAGTAAACCCTTCTAAGCAAACTGTCTAATTGTGGTAAAACTGTTAAAATACACAATGAGAGTTCCCAGAAATGATTAAGAACGTGTAATAAACATCTCAAGTACACGTAAATAGATTTTTACTACATTTACTGTCGAATTCAATCACGGAGGTTTCCAGTGGAAAGCTGTGAAATGACGAAAATACTGGTAATGTTTACAAGTCCGGGTACTTCTGGAGGCGTTTTCACGGGACTGTGCTTTCAAATATTAAGAGTTCATGTTTACAGAGCTCAGAATTGGTGTCTAAAGCCTTTGAATCACGAAAATAGTTTTTATGTTTACAATTTAGGAGGATTGGCTTTGGCCTTTTTTTTGTGTGAATCAGTTAAAATGGTGGCGGTTCCAGTAAACAGTTCTAAGAAAAATCTCTAATTGTGGTAAAACTGTTAAAATACACAATGAGAGTTCCCAGAAATGATTAAGAACGTGTAATAAACCCCTCAAGTACACGTAAATAGATTTTTACTACCTTTACTGTCGAATTCAATCACGGAGGTTTCGAGTGGAATGCTGTGAAATGACGAAATTCTGGTAATGTTTACAAGTCCGGGTACTTCGGGTGGCGTTTTCACGGGACTGTGCTTTCAAATATTAAGAGTTCATGTTTACAGAGCTCAGATTTGGTGTCTAAAGCCTTGGAATGACGAGAATAGTTTTTATGTTTACAATTTAGGAGGATTTGCTTTGTCGTTTCTTTTTGTTAATCAGTTAAAATGGTGGCGTTTCCAGTAAACACTTCTAAGCAAACTGTCTAATTGTGGTAAAACTGTTAAAATACACAATGATAGTTCCCAGAAATGATTAAGAACGTGTAATAAACACCTCAAGTACACGTAAATAGATTCTTACTACCTTTACTGTCGAATTCAATCACGGAGGTTTCCCGTGGAAAGCTGTGAAATGACGAAAATACTGGTAATGTTTACAAGTCCGGGTACTTCTGGTGGCGTTTTCACGGGACTGTGCTTTCAATTATTACGAGTTCATGTTTACAGAGCTCAGAATTGGTGTCTAAAGCCTTGGAATGAGGAGAATATTGTTTATGCTTACAATTTAGGAGGATTGGCTTCGGCTCTTTTTTGTGCGTATCATTTAAAATGGTGACGGTTCCAGGAAATACTTCTAAGCAAACTGTCCAATTGTGGTAAAACTGTTAAAATACACAATGAGAGTTCCCAGAAATGATTAAGAACGTGTAATAAACCCCTCAAGTACACGTAAATAGATTTTTACTACATTTACTGTCGAATTCAATCACGGAGGTTTCGAGTGGAAAGCTGTGAAATGACGAAAATACTGGTAATGTTTACAAGTACGGGTACTTCTGGAGGTGTTTTCACGGGACTGTGCTTTCAAATATTAAGAGTTCATGTTTACGGAGCTCTGAATTGGTGTCTAAAGCCTTTGAATCACGAGAATAGTTTTTATGTTTACTATTTAGGAGGATTTGCTTTGTCGTTTGTGTTAATCAGTTAAAATGGTGGCGGTTCCAGTAAACCCTTCTAAGCAAACTGTCTAATTGTGGTAAAACTGTTAAAATACACAATGAGAGTTCCCAGAAATGATTAAGAACGTGTAATAAATATCTCAAGTACACGTAAATAGATTTTTACTACATTTACTGTCGAATTCAATCACGGAGGTTTCCAGTGGAAAGCTGTGAAATGACGAAAATACTGGTAATGTTTACAAGTACGGGTACTTCTGGAGGCGTTTTCACGGGACTGTGCTTTCAAACATTAAGAGTTCATGTTTACAGAGCTCAGAATTGGTGTCTAAAGCCTTTGAATCACGAAAATAGTTTTTATGTTTACAATTTAGGAGGATTGGCTTTGGCCTTTTTTTTGTGTGAATCAGTTAAAATGGTGGCGGTTCCAGTAAACAGTTCTAAGAAAAATCTCTAATTGTGGTAAAACTGTTAAAATACACAATGAGAGTTCCCAGAAATGATTAAGAACGTGTAATAAACCCCTCAAGTACACGTAAATAGATTTTTACTACCTTTACTGTCGAATTCAATCACGGAGGTTTCGAGTGGAATGCTGTGAAATGACGAAATTCTGGTAATGTTTACAAGTCCGGGTACTTCGGGTGGCGTTTTCACGGGACTGTGCTTTCAAATATTAAGAGTTCATGTTTACAGAGCTCAGATTTGGTGTCTAAAGCCTTGGAATGACGAGAATAGTTTTTATGTTTACAATTTAGGAGGATTTGCTTTGTCGTTTCTTTTTGTTAATCAGTTAAAATGGTGGCGTTTCCAGTAAACACTTCTAAGCAAACTGTCTAATTGTGGTAAAACTGTTAAAATACACAATGATAGTTCCCAGAAATGATTAAGAACGTGTAATAAACACCTCAAGTACACGTAAATAGATTCTTACTACCTTTACTGTCGAATTCAATCACGGAGGTTTCCCGTGGAAAGCTGTGAAATGACGAAAATACTGGTAATGTTTACAAGTCCGGGTACTTCTGGTGGCGTTTTCACGGGACTGTGCTTTCAATTATTACGAGTTCATGTTTACAGAGCTCAGAATTGGTGTCTAAAGCCTTGGAATGAGGAGAATATTGTTTATGCTTACAATTTAGGAGGATTGGCTTCGGCTCTTTTTTGTGCGTATCATTTAAAATGGTGACGGTTCCAGGAAATACTTCTAAGCAAACTGTCCAATTGTGGTAAAACTGTTAAAATACACAATGAGAGTTCCCAGAAATGATTAAGAACGTGTAATAAACCCCTCAAGTACACGTAAATAGATTTTTACTACATTTACTGTCGAATTCAATCACGGAGGTTTCGAGTGGAAAGCTGTGAAATGACGAAAATACTGGTAATGTTTACAAGTACGGGTACTTCTGGAGGTGTTTTCACGGGACTGTGCTTTCAAATATTAAGACTTCATGTTTACAGAGCTCAGAATTGGTGTCTAAAGCCTTTGAATCACGAGAATAGTTTTTATGTTTACTATTTAGGAGGATTTGCTTTGTCGTTTGTGTTAATCAGTTAAAATGGTGGCAGTTCCAGTAAACCCTTCTAAGCAAACTGTCTAATTGTGGTAAAACTGTTAAAATACACAATGAGAGTTCCCAGAAATGATTAAGAACGTGTAATAAACATCTCAAGTACACGTAAATAGATTTTTACTACATTTACTGTCGAATTCAATCACGGAGGTTTCCCGTGGAAAGCTGTGAAATGACGAAAATACTGGTAATGTTTACAAGTCCGGGTACCTCTGGTGGCGTTTTCACGGGACTGTGCTTTCAATTATTACGAGTTCATGTTTACAGAGCTCAGAATTGGTGTCTAAAGCCTTGGAATGAGGAGAATATTGTTTATGCTTACAATTTAGGAGGATTGGCTTCGGCGCTTTTTTGTGCGTATCATTTAAAATGGTGACAGTTCCAGGAAATACTTCTAAGCAAACTGTCCAATTGTGGTAAAACTGTTAAAATACACAATGAGAGTTCCCAGAAATGATTAAGAACGTGTAATAAACCCCTCAAGTACACGTAAATAGATTTTTACTACATTTACTGTCGAATTCAATCACGGAGGTTTCGAGTGGAAAGCTGTGAAATGACGAAAATACTGGTAATGTTTACAAGTACGGGTACTTCTGGAGGTGTTTTCACGGGACTGTGCTTTCAAATATTAAGAGTTCATGTTTACAGAGCTCAGAATTGGTGTCTAAAGCCTTGGAATGACGAGAATAGTTTTTATGTTTACAATTTAGGAGGATTGGCGTTGGCGTTTTTTTGTGTGAATCAGTTAAAATGGTGGCGGTTCCAGTAAACAGTTCTAAGCAAACTGTCTAATTGTGGTAAAACTGTTAAAATACACAATGAGAGTTCCCAGAAATGATTAAGAACGTGTAATAAACACCGCAAGTACACGTAAATAGATTCTTACTACCTTTACTGTCGAATTCAATCACGGAGGTTTCCCGTGGAAAGCTGTGAAATGACGAAAATACTTGTAATGTTTACAAGTCCGGGTACTTCTGGTGGCGTTTTCACGGGACTGTGCTTTCAATTATTACGAGTTCATGTTTACAGAGCTCAGAATTGGTGTCTAAAGCCTTGGAATGAGGAGAATATTGTTTATGCTTACAATTTAGGAGGATTGGCTTCGGCTCTTTTTTGTGCGTATCATTTAAATTGGTGACGGTTCCAGGAAATACTTCTGAGCAAACTGTCCAATTGTGGTAAAACTGTTAAAATACACAATGAGAGTTCCCAGAAATGATTAAGAACGTGTAATAAACCCCTCAAGTACACGTAAATAGATTTTTACTACATTTACTGTCGAATTCAATCACGGAGGTTTCGAGTGGAAAGCTGTGAAATGACGAAAATACTGGTAATGTTTACAAGTACGGGTACTTCTGGCGGTGTTTTCACGGGACTGTGCTTTCAAATATTAAGAGTTCATGTTTACAGAGCTCAGAATTGGTGTCTAAAGCCTTTGAATCACGAGAATAGTTTTTATGTTTACAATTTAGGAGGATTTGCTTTGTCGTTTCTTTGTGTTAATCAGTTAAAATGGTGGCGGTTCCAGTAAACACTTCTAAGCAAACTGTCTAATTGTGGTAAAACTGTTAAAATACACAATGAGAGTTCCCAGAAATGATAAAGAACGTGTAATAAACATCTCAAGTACACGTAAATAGATTTTTACTACATTTACTGTCGAATTCAATCACGGAGGTTTCGAGTGGAAAGCTGTGAAATGACGAAAATACTGGTAATATTTACAAGTCCGGGTACTTAGGGTGGCGTTTTCACGGGACTGGGCTTTCAATTATTAAGAGTTCATGTTTACAGAGCTCAGATTTGGTGTCTAAAGCCTTGGAATGACGAGAATAGTTTTTATGTTTACAATTTAGGAGGATTTGCTTTGTCGTTTCTTTGTGTTAATCAGTTAAAATGGTGGCGGTTCCAGTAAACACTTCTAAGCAAACTGTCTAATTGTGGTAAAACTGTTAAAATACACAATGATAGTTCCCAGAAATGATTAAGAACGTGTAATAAACACCTCAAGTACACGTAAATAGATTCTTACTACATTTACTGTCGAATTCAATCACGGAGGTTTCGAGTGGAAAGCTGTGAAATGACGAAAATACTGGTAATGTTTACAAGTACGGGTACTTCTGGAGGTGTTTTCACGGGACTGTGCTTTCAAATATTAAGAGTTCATGTTTACAGAGCTCAGAATTGGTGTCTAAAGCCTTTGAATCACGAGAATAGTTTTTATGTTTACAATTTAGGAGGATTTGCTTTGTCGTTTCTTTGTGTTAATCAGTTAAAATGGTGGCGGTTCCAGTAAACACTTCTAAGCAAACTGTCTAATTGTGGTAAAACTGTTAAAATACACAATGAGAGTTCCCAGAAATGATAAAGAACGTGTAGTAAACATCTCAAGTACACGTAAATAGATTTTTACTACATTTACTGTCGAATTCAATCACGGAGGTTTCGAGTGGAAAGCTGTGAAATGACGAAAATACTGGTAATGTTTACAAGTCCGGGTACTTCTGGTGGCGTTTTCACGGGACTGTGCTTTCAATTATTACGAGTTCATGTTTACAGAGCTCAGAATTGGTGTCTAAAGCCTTGGAATGAGGAGAGTATTGTTTATGCTTACAATTTAGGAGGATTGGCTTCGGCGCTTTTTTGTGCGTATCAGTTAAAATGGTGGCGGTTCCAGTAAACACTTCTAAGCAAACTGTCTAATTGTGGTAAAACTGTTAAAATACACAATGAGAGTTCCCAGAAATGATTAAGAACGTGTAATAAACATCTCAAGTACACGTAAATAGATTTTTACTACATTTACTGTCGAATTCAATCACGGAGGTTTCCAGTGGAAAGCTGTGAAATGACGAAAATACTGGTAATGTTTACAAGTACGGGTACTTCTGGAGGCGTTTTCACGGGACTGTGCTTTCAAATATTAAGAGTTCATGTTTACAGAGCTCAGAATTGGTGTCTAAAGCCTTTGAATCACGAAAATAGTTTTTATGTTTACAATTTAGGAGGATTGGCTTTGGCGTTTTTTTTGTGTGAATCAGTTAAAATGGTGGCGGTTCCAGTAAACAGTTCTAAGAAAAATCTCTAATTGTGGTAAAACTGTTAAAATACACAATGAGAGTTCCCAGAAATGATTAAGAACGTGTAATAAACCCCTCAAGTACACGTAAATAGATTTTTACTACCTTTACTGTCGAATTCAATCACGGAGGTTTCGAGTGGAATGCTGTGAAATGACGAAATTCTGGTAATGTTTACAAGTCCGGGTACTTCGGGTGGCGTTTTCACGGGACTGTGCTTTCAAATATTAAGAGTTCATGTTTACAGAGCTCAGATTTGGTGTCTAAAGCCTTGGAATGACGAGAATAGTTTTTATGTTTACAATTTAGGAGGATTTGCTTTGTCGTTTCTTTTTGTTAATCAGTTAAAATGGTGGCGTTTCCAGTAAACACTTCTAAGCAAACTGTCTAATTGTGGTAAAACTGTTAAAATACACAATGATAGTTCCCAGAAATGATTAAGAACGTGTAATAAACACCTCAAGTACACGTAAATAGATTCTTACTACCTTTACTGTCGAATTCAATCACGGAGGTTTCCCGTGGAAAGCTGTGAAATGACGAAAATACTGGTAATGTTTACAAGTCCGGGTACTTCTGGTGGCGTTTTCACGGGACTGTGCTTTCAATTATTACGAGTTCATGTTTACAGAGCTCAGAATTGGTGTCTAAAGCCTTGGAATGAGGAGAATATTGTTTATGCTTACAATTTAGGAGGATTGGCTTCGGCTCTTTTTTGTGCGTATCATTTAAAATGGTGACGGTTCCAGGAAATACTTCTAAGCAAACTGTCCAATTGTGGTAAAACTGTTAAAATACACAATGAGAGTTCCCAGAAATGATTAAGAACGTGTAATAAACCCCTCAAGTACACGTAAATAGATTTTTACTACATTTACTGTCGAATTCAATCACGGAGGTTTCGAGTGGAAAGCTGTGAAATGACGAAAATACTGGTAATGTTTACAAGTACGGGTACTTCTGGAGGTGTTTTCACGGGACTGTGCTTTCAAATATTAAGACTTCATGTTTACAGAGCTCAGAATTGGTGTCTAAAGCCTTTGAATCACGAGAATAGTTTTTATGTTTACTATTTAGGAGGATTTGCTTTGTCGTTTGTGTTAATCAGTTAAAATGGTGGCAGTTCCAGTAAACCCTTCTAAGCAAACTGTCTAATTGTGGTAAAACTGTTAAAATACACAATGAGAGTTCCCAGAAATGATTAAGAACGTGTAATAAACATCTCAAGTACACGTAAATAGATTTTTACTACATTTACTGTCGAATTCAATCACGGAGGTTTCCCGTGGAAAGCTGTGAAATGACGAAAATACTGGTAATGTTTACAAGTCCGGGTACCTCTGGTGGCGTTTTCACGGGACTGTGCTTTCAATTATTACGAGTTCATGTTTACAGAGCTCAGAATTGGTGTCTAAAGCCTTGGAATGAGGAGAATATTGTTTATGCTTACAATTTAGGAGGATTGGCTTCGGCTCTTTTTTGTGCGTATCATTTAAAATGGTGACGGTTCCAGGAAATACTTCTAAGCAAACTGTCCAATTGTGGTAAAACTGTTAAAATACACAATGAGAGTTCCCAGAAATGATTAAGAACGTGTAATAAACCCCTCAAGTACACGTAAATAGATTTTTACTACATTTACTGTCGAATTCAATCACGGAGGTTTCGAGTGGAAAGCTGTGAAATGACGAAAATACTGGTAATGTTTACAAGTACGGGTACTTCTGGAGGTGTTTCCACGGGACTGTGCTTTCAAATATTAAGAGTTCATGTTTACAGAGCTCAGAATTGGTGTCTAAAGCCTTTGAATCACGAGAATAGTTTTTATGTTTACTATTTAGGAGGATTTGCTTTGTCGTTTGTGTTAATCAGTTAAAATGGTGGCGGTTCCAGTAAACCCTTCTAAGCAAACTGTCTAATTGTGGTAAAACTGTTAAAATACACAATGAGAGTTCCCAGAAATGATTAAGAACGTGTAATAAACATCTCAAGTACACGTAAATAGATTTTTACTACATTTACTGTCGAATTCAATCACGGAGGTTTCCAGTGGAAAGCTGTGAAATGACGAAAATACTGGTAATGTTTACAAGTCCGGGTACTTCTGGAGGCGTTTTCACGGGACTGTGCTTTCAAATATTAAGAGTTCATGTTTACAGAGCTCAGAATTGGTGTCTAAAGCCTTTGAATCACGAAAATAGTTTTTATGTTTACAATTTAGGAGGATTGGCTTTGGCCTTTTTTTTGTGTGAATCAGTTAAAATGGTGGCGGTTCCAGTAAACAGTTCTAAGAAAAATCTCTAATTGTGGTAAAACTGTTAAAATACACAATGAGAGTTCCCAGAAATGATTAAGAACGTGTAATAAACCCCTCAAGTACACGTAAATAGATTTTTACTACCTTTACTGTCGAATTCAATCACGGAGGTTTCGAGTGGAATGCTGTGAAATGACGAAATTCTGGTAATGTTTACAAGTCCGGGTACTTCGGGTGGCGTTTTCACGGGACTGTGCTTTCAAATATTAAGAGTTCATGTTTACAGAGCTCAGATTTGGTGTCTAAAGCCTTGGAATGACGAGAATAGTTTTTATGTTTACAATTTAGGAGGATTTGCTTTGTCGTTTCTTTTTGTTAATCAGTTAAAATGGTGGCGTTTCCAGTAAACACTTCTAAGCAAACTGTCTAATTGTGGTAAAACTGTTAAAATACACAATGATAGTTCCCAGAAATGATTAAGAACGTGTAATAAACACCTCAAGTACACGTAAATAGATTCTTACTACCTTTACTGTCGAATTCAGTCACGGAGGTTTCCCGTGGAAAGCTGTGAAATGACGAAAATACTGGTAATGTTTACAAGTCCGGGTACTTCTGGTGGCGTTTTCACGGGACTGTGCTTTCAATTATTACGAGTTCATGTTTACAGAGCTCAGAATTGGTGTCTAAAGCCTTGGAATGAGGAGAATATTGTTTATGCTTACAATTTAGGAGGATTGGCTTCGGCTCTTTTTTGTGCGTATCATTTAAAATGGTGACGGTTCCAGGAAATACTTCTAAGCAAACTGTCCAATTGTGGTAAAACTGTTAAAATACACAATGAGAGTTCCCAGAAATGATTAAGAACGTGTAATAAACCCCTCAAGTACACGTAAATAGATTTTTACTACATTTACTGTCGAATTCAATCACGGAGGTTTCGAGTGGAAAGCTGTGAAATGACGAAAATACTGGTAATGTTTACAAGTACGGGTACTTCTGGAGGTGTTTTCACGGGACTGTGCTTTCAAATATTAAGAGTTCATGTTTACGGAGCTCAGAATTGGTGTCTAAAGCCTTTGAATCACGAGAATAGTTTTTATGTTTACTATTTAGGAGGATTTGCTTTGTCGTTTGTGTTAATCAGTTAAAATGGTGGCGGTTCCAGTAAACCCTTCTAAGCAAACTGTCTAATTGTGGTAAAACTGTTAAAATACACAATGAGAGTTCCCAGAAATGATTAAGAACGTGTAATAAATATCTCAAGTACACGTAAATAGATTTTTACTACATTTACTGTCGAATTCAATCACGGAGGTTTCCAGTGGAAAGCTGTGAAATGACGAAAATACTGGTAATGTTTACAAGTACGGGTACTTCTGGAGGCGTTTTCACGGGACTGTGCTTTCAAACATTAAGAGTTCATGTTTACAGAGCTCAGAATTGGTGTCTAAAGCCTTTGAATCACGAAAATAGTTTTTATGTTTACAATTTAGGAGGATTGGCTTTGGCCTTTTTTTTGTGTGAATCAGTTAAAATGGTGGCGGTTCCAGTAAACAGTTCTAAGAAAAATCTCTAATTGTGGTAAAACTGTTAAAATACACAATGAGAGTTCCCAGAAATGATTAAGAACGTGTAATAAACCCCTCAAGTACACGTAAATAGATTTTTACTACCTTTACTGTCGAATTCAATCACGGAGGTTTCGAGTGGAATGCTGTGAAATGACGAAATTCTGGTAATGTTTACAAGTCCGGGTACTTCGGGTGGCGTTTTCACGGGACTGTGCTTTCAAATATTAAGAGTTCATGTTTACAGAGCTCAGATTTGGTGTCTAAAGCCTTGGAATGACGAGAATAGTTTTTATGTTTACAATTTAGGAGGATTTGCTTTGTCGTTTCTTTTTGTTAATCAGTTAAAATGGTGGCGTTTCCAGTAAACACTTCTAAGCAAACTGTCTAATTGTGGTAAAACTGTTAAAATACACAATGATAGTTCCCAGAAATGATTAAGAACGTGTAATAAACACCTCAAGTACACGTAAATAGATTCTTACTACCTTTACTGTCGAATTCAATCACGGAGGTTTCCCGTGGAAAGCTGTGAAATGACGAAAATACTGGTAATGTTTACAAGTCCGGGTACTTCTGGTGGCGTTTTCACGGGACTGTGCTTTCAATTATTACGAGTTCATGTTTACAGAGCTCAGAATTGGTGTCTAAAGCCTTGGAATGAGGAGAATATTGTTTATGCTTACAATTTAGGAGGATTGGCTTCGGCTCTTTTTTGTGCGTATCATTTAAAATGGTGACGGTTCCAGGAAATACTTCTAAGCAAACTGTCCAATTGTGGTAAAACTGTTAAAATACACAATGAGAGTTCCCAGAAATGATTAAGAACGTGTAATAAACCCCTCAAGTACACGTAAATAGATTTTTACTACATTTACTGTCGAATTCAATCACGGAGGTTTCGAGTGGAAAGCTGTGAAATGACGAAAATACTGGTAATGTTTACAAGTACGGGTACTTCTGGAGGTGTTTTCACGGGACTGTGCTTTCAAATATTAAGACTTCATGTTTACAGAGCTCAGAATTGGTGTCTAAAGCCTTTGAATCACGAGAATAGTTTTTATGTTTACTATTTAGGAGGATTTGCTTTGTCGTTTGTGTTAATCAGTTAAAATGGTGGCGGTTCCAGTAAACCCTTCTAAGCAAACTGTCTAATTGTGGTAAAACTGTTAAAATACACAATGAGAGTTCCCAGAAATGATTAAGAACGTGTAATAAACATCTCAAGTACACGTAAATAGATTTTTACTACATTTACTGTCGAATTCAATCACGGAGGTTTCCAGTGGAAAGCTGTGAAATGACGAAAATACTGGTAATGTTTACAAGTCCGGGTACTTCTGGAGGCGTTTTCACGGGACTGTGCTTTCAAATATTAAGAGTTCATGTTTACAGAGCTCAGAATTGGTGTCTAAAGCCTTTGAATCACGAAAATAGTTTTTATGTTTACAATTTAGGAGGATTGGCTTTGGCCTTTTTTTTGTGTGAATCAGTTAAAATGGTGGCGGTTCCAGTAAACAGTTCTAAGAAAAATCTCTAATTGTGGTAAAACTGTTAAAATACACAATGAGAGTTCCCAGAAATGATTAAGAACGTGTAATAAACCCCTCAAGTACACGTAAATAGATTTTTACTACCTTTACTGTCGAATTCAATCACGGAGGTTTCGAGTGGAATGCTGTGAAATGACGAAATTCTGGTAATGTTTACAAGTCCGGGTACTTCGGGTGGCGTTTTCACGGGACTGTGCTTTCAAATATTAAGAGTTCATGTTTACAGAGCTCAGATTTGGTGTCTAAAGCCTTGGAATGACGAGAATAGTTTTTATGTTTACAATTTAGGAGGATTTGCTTTGTCGTTTCTTTTTGTTAATCAGTTAAAATGGTGGCGTTTCCAGTAAACACTTCTAAGCAAACTGTCTAATTGTGGTAAAACTGTTAAAATACACAATGATAGTTCCCAGAAATGATTAAGAACGTGTAATAAACACCTCAAGTACACGTAAATAGATTCTTACTACCTTTACTGTCGAATTCAGTCACGGAGGTTTCCCGTGGAAAGCTGTGAAATGACGAAAATACTGGTAATGTTTACAAGTCCGGGTACTTCTGGTGGCGTTTTCACGGGACTGTGCTTTCAATTATTACGAGTTCATGTTTACAGAGCTCAGAATTGGTGTCTAAAGCCTTGGAATGAGGAGAATATTGTTTATGCTTACAATTTAGGAGGATTGGCTTCGGCTCTTTTTTGTGCGTATCATTTAAAATGGTGACGGTTCCAGGAAATACTTCTAAGCAAACTGTCCAATTGTGGTAAAACTGTTAAAATACACAATGAGAGTTCCCAGAAATGATTAAGAACGTGTAATAAACCCCTCAAGTACACGTAAATAGATTTTTACTACATTTACTGTCGAATTCAATCACGGAGGTTTCGAGTGGAAAGCTGTGAAATGACGAAAATACTGGTAATGTTTACAAGTACGGGTACTTCTGGAGGTGTTTTCACGGGACTGTGCTTTCAAATATTAAGAGTTCATGTTTACGGAGCTCAGAATTGGTGTCTAAAGCCTTTGAATCACGAGAATAGTTTTTATGTTTACTATTTAGGAGGATTTGCTTTGTCGTTTGTGTTAATCAGTTAAAATGGTGGCGGTTCCAGTAAACCCTTCTAAGCAAACTGTCTAATTGTGGTAAAACTGTTAAAATACACAATGAGAGTTCCCAGAAATGATTAAGAACGTGTAATAAATATCTCAAGTACACGTAAATAGATTTTTACTACATTTACTGTCGAATTCAATCACGGAGGTTTCCAGTGGAAAGCTGTGAAATGACGAAAATACTGGTAATGTTTACAAGTACGGGTACTTCTGGAGGCGTTTTCACGGGACTGTGCTTTCAAACATTAAGAGTTCATGTTTACAGAGCTCAGAATTGGTGTCTAAAGCCTTTGAATCACGAAAATAGTTTTTATGTTTACAATTTAGGAGGATTGGCTTTGGCCTTTTTTTTGTGTGAATCAGTTAAAATGGTGGCGGTTCCAGTAAACAGTTCTAAGAAAAATCTCTAATTGTGGTAAAACTGTTAAAATACACAATGAGAGTTCCCAGAAATGATTAAGAACGTGTAATAAACCCCTCAAGTACACGTAAATAGATTTTTACTACCTTTACTGTCGAATTCAATCACGGAGGTTTCGAGTGGAATGCTGTGAAATGACGAAATTCTGGTAATGTTTACAAGTCCGGGTACTTCGGGTGGCGTTTTCACGGGACTGTGCTTTCAAATATTAAGAGTTCATGTTTACAGAGCTCAGATTTGGTGTCTAAAGCCTTGGAATGACGAGAATAGTTTTTATGTTTACAATTTAGGAGGATTTGCTTTGTCGTTTCTTTTTGTTAATCAGTTAAAATGGTGGCGTTTCCAGTAAACACTTCTAAGCAAACTGTCTAATTGTGGTAAAACTGTTAAAATACACAATGATAGTTCCCAGAAATGATTAAGAACGTGTAATAAACACCTCAAGTACACGTAAATAGATTCTTACTACCTTTACTGTCGAATTCAATCACGGAGGTTTCCCGTGGAAAGCTGTGAAATGACGAAAATACTGGTAATGTTTACAAGTCCGGGTACTTCTGGTGGCGTTTTCACGGGACTGTGCTTTCAATTATTACGAGTTCATGTTTACAGAGCTCAGAATTGGTGTCTAAAGCCTTGGAATGAGGAGAATATTGTTTATGCTTACAATTTAGGAGGATTGGCTTCGGCTCTTTTTTGTGCGTATCATTTAAAATGGTGACGGTTCCAGGAAATACTTCTAAGCAAACTGTCCAATTGTGGTAAAACTGTTAAAATACACAATGAGAGTTCCCAGAAATGATTAAGAACGTGTAATAAACCCCTCAAGTACACGTAAATAGATTTTTACTACATTTACTGTCGAATTCAATCACGGAGGTTTCGAGTGGAAAGCTGTGAAATGACGAAAATACTGGTAATGTTTACAAGTACGGGTACTTCTGGAGGTGTTTTCACGGGACTGTGCTTTCAAATATTAAGACTTCATGTTTACAGAGCTCAGAATTGGTGTCTAAAGCCTTTGAATCACGAGAATAGTTTTTATGTTTACTATTTAGGAGGATTTGCTTTGTCGTTTGTGTTAATCAGTTAAAATGGTGGCAGTTCCAGTAAACCCTTCTAAGCAAACTGTCTAATTGTGGTAAAACTGTTAAAATACACAATGAGAGTTCCCAGAAATGATTAAGAACGTGTAATAAACATCTCAAGTACACGTAAATAGATTTTTACTACATTTACTGTCGAATTCAATCACGGAGGTTTCCCGTGGAAAGCTGTGAAATGACGAAAATACTGGTAATGTTTACAAGTCCGGGTACCTCTGGTGGCGTTTTCACGGGACTGTGCTTTCAATTATTACGAGTTCATGTTTACAGAGCTCAGAATTGGTGTCTAAAGCCTTGGAATGAGGAGAATATTGTTTATGCTTACAATTTAGGAGGATTGGCTTCGGCGCTTTTTTGTGCGTATCATTTAAAATGGTGACAGTTCCAGGAAATACTTCTAAGCAAACTGTCCAATTGTGGTAAAACTGTTAAAATACACAATGAGAGTTCCCAGAAATGATTAAGAACGTGTAATAAACCCCTCAAGTACACGTAAATAGATTTTTACTACATTTACTGTCGAATTCAATCACGGAGGTTTCGAGTGGAAAGCTGTGAAATGACGAAAATACTGGTAATGTTTACAAGTACGGGTACTTCTGGAGGTGTTTTCACGGGACTGTGCTTTCAAATATTAAGAGTTCATGTTTACAGAGCTCAGAATTGGTGTCTAAAGCCTTTGAATCACGAGAATAGTTTTTATGTTTACTATTTAGGAGGATTTGCTTTGTCGTTTGTGTTAATCAGTTAAAATGGTGGCGGTTCCAGTAAACCCTTCTAAGCAAACTGTCTAATTGTGGTAAAACTGTTAAAATACACAATGAGAGTTCCCAGAAATGATTAAGAACGTGTAATAAATATCTCAAGTACACGTAAATAGATTTTTACTACATTTACTGTCGAATTCAATCACGGAGGTTTCCAGTGGAAAGCTGTGAAATGACGAAAATACTGGTAATGTTTACAAGTACGGGTACTTCTGGAGGCGTTTTCACGGGACTGTGCTTTCAAACATTAAGAGTTCATGTTTACAGAGCTCAGAATTGGTGTCTAAAGCCTTTGAATCACGAAAATAGTTTTTATGTTTACAATTTAGGAGGATTGGCTTTGGCCTTTTTTTTGTGTGAATCAGTTAAAATGGTGGCGGTTCCAGTAAACAGTTCTAAGAAAAATCTCTAATTGTGGTAAAACTGTTAAAATACACAATGAGAGTTCCCAGAAATGATTAAGAACGTGTAATAAACCCCTCAAGTACACGTAAATAGATTTTTACTACCTTTACTGTCGAATTCAATCACGGAGGTTTCGAGTGGAATGCTGTGAAATGACGAAATTCTGGTAATGTTTACAAGTCCGGGTACTTCGGGTGGCGTTTTCACGGGACTGTGCTTTCAAATATTAAGAGTTCATGTTTACAGAGCTCAGATTTGGTGTCTAAAGCCTTGGAATGACGAGAATAGTTTTTATGTTTACAATTTAGGAGGATTTGCTTTGTCGTTTCTTTTTGTTAATCAGTTAAAATGGTGGCGTTTCCAGTAAACACTTCTAAGCAAACTGTCTAATTGTGGTAAAACTGTTAAAATACACAATGATAGTTCCCAGAAATGATTAAGAACGTGTAATAAACACCTCAAGTACACGTAAATAGATTCTTACTACCTTTACTGTCGAATTCAATCACGGAGGTTTCCCGTGGAAAGCTGTGAAATGACGAAAATACTGGTAATGTTTACAAGTCCGGGTACTTCTGGTGGCGTTTTCACGGGACTGTGCTTTCAATTATTACGAGTTCATGTTTACAGAGCTCAGAATTGGTGTCTAAAGCCTTGGAATGAGGAGAATATTGTTTATGCTTACAATTTAGGAGGATTGGCTTCGGCTCTTTTTTGTGCGTATCATTTAAAATGGTGACGGTTCCAGGAAATACTTCTAAGCAAACTGTCCAATTGTGGTAAAACTGTTAAAATACACAATGAGAGTTCCCAGAAATGATTAAGAACGTGTAATAAACCCCTCAAGTACACGTAAATAGATTTTTACTACATTTACTGTCGAATTCAATCACGGAGGTTTCGAGTGGAAAGCTGTGAAATGACGAAAATACTGGTAATGTTTACAAGTACGGGTACTTCTGGAGGTGTTTTCACGGGACTGTGCTTTCAAATATTAAGACTTCATGTTTACAGAGCTCAGAATTGGTGTCTAAAGCCTTTGAATCACGAGAATAGTTTTTATGTTTACTATTTAGGAGGATTTGCTTTGTCGTTTGTGTTAATCAGTTAAAATGGTGGCAGTTCCAGTAAACCCTTCTAAGCAAACTGTCTAATTGTGGTAAAACTGTTAAAATACACAATGAGAGTTCCCAGAAATGATTAAGAACGTGTAATAAACATCTCAAGTACACGTAAATAGATTTTTACTACATTTACTGTCGAATTCAATCACGGAGGTTTCCCGTGGAAAGCTGTGAAATGACGAAAATACTGGTAATGTTTACAAGTCCGGGTACCTCTGGTGGCGTTTTCACGGGACTGTGCTTTCAATTATTACGAGTTCATGTTTACAGAGCTCAGAATTGGTGTCTAAAGCCTTGGAATGAGGAGAATATTGTTTATGCTTACAATTTAGGAGGATTGGCTTCGGCGCTTTTTTGTGCGTATCATTTAAAATGGTGACAGTTCCAGGAAATACTTCTAAGCAAACTGTCCAATTGTGGTAAAACTGTTAAAATACACAATGAGAGTTCCCAGAAATGATTAAGAACGTGTAATAAACCCCTCAAGTACACGTAAATAGATTTTTACTACATTTACTGTCGAATTCAATCACGGAGGTTTCGAGTGGAAAGCTGTGAAATGACGAAAATACTGGTAATGTTTACAAGTACGGGTACTTCTGGAGGTGTTTTCACGGGACTGTGCTTTCAAATATTAAGAGTTCATGTTTACAGAGCTCAGAATTGGTGTCTAAAGCCTTTGAATCACGAGAATAGTTTTTATGTTAACTATTTAGAAGGATTTGCTTTGTCGTTTGTGTTAATCAGTTAAAATGGTGGCGGTTCCAGTAAACCCTTCTAAGCAAACTGTCTAATTGTGGTAAAACTGTTAAAATACACAATGAGAGTTCCCAGAAATGATTAAGAACGTGTAATAAATATCTCAAGTACACGTAAATAGATTTTTACTACATTTACTGTCGAATTCAATCACGGAGGTTTCCAGTGGAAAGCTGTGAAATGACGAAAATACTGGTAATGTTTACAAGTACGGGTACTTCTGGAGGCGTTTTCACGGGACTGTGCTTTCAAACATTAAGAGTTCATGTTTACAGAGCTCAGAATTGGTGTCTAAAGCCTTTGAATCACGAAAATAGTTTTTATGTTTACAATTTAGGAGGATTGGCTTTGGCCTTTTTTTTGTGTGAATCAGTTAAAATGGTGGCGGTTCCAGTAAACAGTTCTAAGAAAAATCTCTAATTGTGGTAAAACTGTTAAAATACACAATGAGAGTTCCCAGAAATGATTAAGAACGTGTAATAAACCCCTCAAGTACACGTAAATAGATTTTTACTACCTTTACTGTCGAATTCAATCACGGAGGTTTCGAGTGGAATGCTGTGAAATGACGAAATTCTGGTAATGTTTACAAGTCCGGGTACTTCGGGTGGCGTTTTCACGGGACTGTGCTTTCAAATATTAAGAGTTCATGTTTACAGAGCTCAGATTTGGTGTCTAAAGCCTTGGAATGACGAGAATAGTTTTTATGTTTACAATTTAGGAGGATTTGCTTTGTCGTTTCTTTTTGTTAATCAGTTAAAATGGTGGCGTTTCCAGTAAACACTTCTAAGCAAACTGTCTAATTGTGGTAAAACTGTTAAAATACACAATGATAGTTCCCAGAAATGATTAAGAACGTGTAATAAACACCTCAAGTACACGTAAATAGATTCTTACTACCTTTACTGTCGAATTCAATCACGGAGGTTTCCCGTGGAAAGCTGTGAAATGACGAAAATACTGGTAATGTTTACAAGTCCGGGTACTTCTGGTGGCGTTTTCACGGGACTGTGCTTTCAATTATTACGAGTTCATGTTTACAGAGCTCAGAATTGGTGTCTAAAGCCTTGGAATGAGGAGAATATTGTTTATGCTTACAATTTAGGAGGATTGGCTTCGGCTCTTTTTTGTGCATATCATTTAAAATGGTGACGGTTCCAGGAAATACTTCTAAGCAAACTGTCCAATTGTGGTAAAACTGTTAAAATACACAATGAGAGTTCCCAGAAATGATTAAGAACGTGTAATAAACCCCTCAAGTACACGTAAATAGATTTTTACTACATTTACTGTCGAATTCAATCACGGAGGTTTCGAGTGGAAAGCTGTGAAATGACGAAAATACTGGTAATGTTTACAAGTACGGGTACTTCTGGAGGTGTTTTCACGGGACTGTGCTTTCAAATATTAAGAGTTCATGTTTACAGAGCTCAGAATTGGTGTCTAAAGCCTTTGAATCACGAGAATAGTTTTTATGTTTACTATTTAGGAGGATTTGCTTTGTCGTTTGTGTTAATCAGTTAAAATGGTGGCGGTTCCAGTAAACCCTTCTAAGCAAACTGTCTAATTGTGGTAAAACTGTTAAAATACACAATGAGAGTTCCCAGAAATGATTAAGAACGTGTAATAAACATCTCAAGTACACGTAAATAGATTTTTACTACATTTACTGTCGAATTCAATCACGGAGGTTTCGAGTGGAAAGCTGTGAAATGACGAAAATACTGGTAATGTTTACAAGTACGGGTACTTCTGGAGGCGTTTTCACGGGACTGTGCTTTCAAACATTAAGAGTTCATGTTTACAGAGCTCAGAATTGGTGTCTAAAGCCTTTGAATCACGAAAATAGTTTTTATGTTTACAATTTAGGAGGATTGGCTTTGGCCTTTTTTTTGTGTGAATCAGTTAAAATGGTGGCGGTTCCAGTAAACAGTTCTAAGAAAAATCTCTAATTGTGGTAAAACTGTTAAAATACACAATGAGAGTTCCCAGAAATGATTAAGAACGTGTAATAAACCCCTCAAGTACACGTAAATAGATTTTTACTACCTTTACTGTCGAATTCAATCACGGAGGTTTCGAGTGGAATGCTGTGAAATGACGAAATTCTGGTAATGTTTACAAGTCCGGGTACTTCGGGTGGCGTTTTCACGGGACTGTGCTTTCAAATATTAAGAGTTCATGTTTACAGAGCTCAGATTTGGTGTCTAAAGCCTTGGAATGACGAGAATAGTTTTTATGTTTACAATTTAGGAGGATTTGCTTTGTCGTTTCTTTTTGTTAATCAGTTAAAATGGTGGCGTTTCCAGTAAACACTTCTAAGCAAACTGTCTAATTGTGGTAAAACTGTTAAAATACACAATGATAGTTCCCAGAAATGATTAAGAACGTGTAATAAACACCTCAAGTACACGTAAATAGATTCTTACTACCTTTACTGTCGAATTCAATCACGGAGGTTTCCCGTGGAAAGCTGTGAAATGACGAAAATACTGGTAATGTTTACAAGTCCGGGTACTTCTGGTGGCGTTTTCACGGGACTGTGCTTTCAATTATTACGAGTTCATGTTTACAGAGCTCAGAATTGGTGTCTAAAGCCTTGGAATGAGGAGAATATTGTTTATGCTTACAATTTAGGAGGATTGGCTTCGGCTCTTTTTTGTGCGTATCATTTAAAATGGTGACGGTTCCAGGAAATACTTCTAAGCAAACTGTCCAATTGTGGTAAAACTGTTAAAATACACAATGAGAGTTCCCAGAAATGATTAAGAACGTGTAATAAACCCCTCAAGTACACGTAAATAGATTTTTACTACATTTACTGTCGAATTCAATCACGGAGGTTTCGAGTGGAAAGCTGTGAAATGACGAAAATACTGGTAATGTTTACAAGTACGGGTACTTCTGGAGGTGTTTTCACGGGACTGTGCTTTCAAATATTAAGACTTCATGTTTACAGAGCTCAGAATTGGTGTCTAAAGCCTTTGAATCACGAGAATAGTTTTTATGTTTACTATTTAGGAGGATTTGCTTTGTCGTTTGTGTTAATCAGTTAAAATGGTGGCAGTTCCAGTAAACCCTTCTAAGCAAACTGTCTAATTGTGGTAAAACTGTTAAAATACACAATGAGAGTTCCCAGAAATGATTAAGAACGTGTAATAAACATCTCAAGTACACGTAAATAGATTTTTACTACATTTACTGTCGAATTCAATCACGGAGGTTTCCCGTGGAAAGCTGTGAAATGACGAAAATACTGGTAATGTTTACAAGTCCGGGTACCTCTGGTGGCGTTTTCACGGGACTGTGCTTTCAATTATTACGAGTTCATGTTTACAGAGCTCAGAATTGGTGTCTAAAGCCTTGGAATGAGGAGAATATTGTTTATGCTTACAATTTAGGAGGATTGGCTTCGGCGCTTTTTTGTGCGTATCATTTAAAATGGTGACAGTTCCAGGAAATACTTCTAAGCAAACTGTCCAATTGTGGTAAAACTGTTAAAATACACAATGAGAGTTCCCAGAAATGATTAAGAACGTGTAATAAACCCCTCAAGTACACGTAAATAGATTTTTACTACATTTACTGTCGAATTCAATCACGGAGGTTTCGAGTGGAAAGCTGTGAAATGACGAAAATACTGGTAATGTTTACAAGTACGGGTACTTCTGGAGGTGTTTTCACGGGACTGTGCTTTCAAATATTAAGAGTTCATGTTTACAGAGCTCAGAATTGGTGTCTAAAGCCTTTGAATCACGAGAATAGTTTTTATGTTTACTATTTAGGAGGATTTGCTTTGTCGTTTGTGTTAATCAGTTAAAATGGTGGCGGTTCCAGTAAACCCTTCTAAGCAAACTGTCTAATTGTGGTAAAACTGTTAAAATACACAATGAGAGTTCCCAGAAATGATTAAGAACGTGTAATAAATATCTCAAGTACACGTAAATAGATTTTTACTACATTTACTGTCGAATTCAATCACGGAGGTTTCCAGTGGAAAGCTGTGAAATGACGAAAATACTGGTAATGTTTACAAGTACGGGTACTTCTGGAGGCGTTTTCACGGGACTGTGCTTTCAAACATTAAGAGTTCATGTTTACAGAGCTCAGAATTGGTGTCTAAAGCCTTTGAATCACGAAAATAGTTTTTATGTTTACAATTTAGGAGGATTGGCTTTGGCCTTTTTTTTGTGTGAATCAGTTAAAATGGTGGCGGTTCCAGTAAACAGTTCTAAGAAAAATCTCTAATTGTGGTAAAACTGTTAAAATACACAATGAGAGTTCCCAGAAATGATTAAGAACGTGTAATAAACCCCTCAAGTACACGTAAATAGATTTTTACTACCTTTACTGTCGAATTCAATCACGGAGGTTTCGAGTGGAATGCTGTGAAATGACGAAATTCTGGTAATGTTTACAAGTCCGGGTACTTCGGGTGGCGTTTTCACGGGACTGTGCTTTCAAATATTAAGAGTTCATGTTTACAGAGCTCAGATTTGGTGTCTAAAGCCTTGGAATGACGAGAATAGTTTTTATGTTTACAATTTAGGAGGATTTGCTTTGTCGTTTCTTTTTGTTAATCAGTTAAAATGGTGGCGTTTCCAGTAAACACTTCTAAGCAAACTGTCTAATTGTGGTAAAACTGTTAAAATACACAATGATAGTTCCCAGAAATGATTAAGAACGTGTAATAAACACCTCAAGTACACGTAAATAGATTCTTACTACCTTTACTGTCGAATTCAATCACGGAGGTTTCCCGTGGAAAGCTGTGAAATGACGAAAATACTGGTAATGTTTACAAGTCCGGGTACTTCTGGTGGCGTTTTCACGGGACTGTGCTTTCAATTATTACGAGTTCATGTTTACAGAGCTCAGAATTGGTGTCTAAAGCCTTGGAATGAGGAGAATATTGTTTATGCTTACAATTTAGGAGGATTGGCTTCGGCTCTTTTTTGTGCGTATCATTTAAAATGGTGACGGTTCCAGGAAATACTTCTAAGCAAACTGTCCAATTGTGGTAAAACTGTTAAAATACACAATGAGAGTTCCCAGAAATGATTAAGAACGTGTAATAAACCCCTCAAGTACACGTAAATAGATTTTTACTACATTTACTGTCGAATTCAATCACGGAGGTTTCGAGTGGAAAGCTGTGAAATGACGAAAATACTGGTAATGTTTACAAGTACGGGTACTTCTGGAGGTGTTTTCACGGGACTGTGCTTTCAAATATTAAGACTTCATGTTTACAGAGCTCAGAATTGGTGTCTAAAGCCTTTGAATCACGAGAATAGTTTTTATGTTTACTATTTAGGAGGATTTGCTTTGTCGTTTGTGTTAATCAGTTAAAATGGTGGCAGTTCCAGTAAACCCTTCTAAGCAAACTGTCTAATTGTGGTAAAACTGTTAAAATACACAATGAGAGTTCCCAGAAATGATTAAGAACGTGTAATAAACATCTCAAGTACACGTAAATAGATTTTTACTACATTTACTGTCGAATTCAATCACGGAGGTTTCCCGTGGAAAGCTGTGAAATGACGAAAATACTGGTAATGTTTACAAGTCCGGGTACCTCTGGTGGCGTTTTCACGGGACTGTGCTTTCAATTATTACGAGTTCATGTTTACAGAGCTCAGAATTGGTGTCTAAAGCCTTGGAATGAGGAGAATATTGTTTATGCTTACAATTTAGGAGGATTGGCTTCGGCGCTTTTTTGTGCGTATCATTTAAAATGGTGACAGTTCCAGGAAATACTTCTAAGCAAACTGTCCAATTGTGGTAAAACTGTTAAAATACACAATGAGAGTTCCCAGAAATGATTAAGAACGTGTAATAAACCCCTCAAGTACACGTAAATAGATTTTTACTACATTTACTGTCGAATTCAATCACGGAGGTTTCGAGTGGAAAGCTGTGAAATGACGAAAATACTGGTAATGTTTACAAGTACGGGTACTTCTGGAGGTGTTTTCACGGGACTGTGCTTTCAAATATTAAGAGTTCATGTTTACAGAGCTCAGAATTGGTGTCTAAAGCCTTTGAATCACGAGAATAGTTTTTATGTTTACTATTTAGAAGGATTTGCTTTGTCGTTTGTGTTAATCAGTTAAAATGGTGGCGGTTCCAGTAAACCCTTCTAAGCAAACTGTCTAATTGTGGTAAAACTGTTAAAATACACAATGAGAGTTCCCAGAAATGATTAAGAACGTGTAATAAATATCTCAAGTACACGTAAATAGATTTTTACTACATTTACTGTCGAATTCAATCACGGAGGTTTCCAGTGGAAAGCTGTGAAATGACGAAAATACTGGTAATGTTTACAAGTACGGGTACTTCTGGAGGCGTTTTCACGGGACTGTGCTTTCAAACATTAAGAGTTCATGTTTACAGAGCTCAGAATTGGTGTCTAAAGCCTTTGAATCACGAAAATAGTTTTTATGTTTACAATTTAGGAGGATTGGCTTTGGCCTTTTTTTTGTGTGAATCAGTTAAAATGGTGGCGGTTCCAGTAAACAGTTCTAAGAAAAATCTCTAATTGTGGTAAAACTGTTAAAATACACAATGAGAGTTCCCAGAAATGATTAAGAACGTGTAATAAACCCCTCAAGTACACGTAAATAGATTTTTACTACCTTTACTGTCGAATTCAATCACGGAGGTTTCGAGTGGAATGCTGTGAAATGACGAAATTCTGGTAATGTTTACAAGTCCGGGTACTTCGGGTGGCGTTTTCACGGGACTGTGCTTTCAAATATTAAGAGTTCATGTTTACAGAGCTCAGATTTGGTGTCTAAAGCCTTGGAATGACGAGAATAGTTTTTATGTTTACAATTTAGGAGGATTTGCTTTGTCGTTTCTTTTTGTTAATCAGTTAAAATGGTGGCGTTTCCAGTAAACACTTCTAAGCAAACTGTCTAATTGTGGTAAAACTGTTAAAATACACAATGATAGTTCCCAGAAATGATTAAGAACGTGTAATAAACACCTCAAGTACACGTAAATAGATTCTTACTACCTTTACTGTCGAATTCAATCACGGAGGTTTCCCGTGGAAAGCTGTGAAATGACGAAAATACTGGTAATGTTTACAAGTCCGGGTACTTCTGGTGGCGTTTTCACGGGACTGTGCTTTCAATTATTACGAGTTCATGTTTACAGAGCTCAGAATTGGTGTCTAAAGCCTTGGAATGAGGAGAATATTGTTTATGCTTACAATTTAGGAGGATTGGCTTCGGCTCTTTTTTGTGCATATCATTTAAAATGGTGACGGTTCCAGGAAATACTTCTAAGCAAACTGTCCAATTGTGGTAAAACTGTTAAAATACACAATGAGAGTTCCCAGAAATGATTAAGAACGTGTAATAAACCCCTCAAGTACACGTAAATAGATTTTTACTACATTTACTGTCGAATTCAATCACGGAGGTTTCGAGTGGAAAGCTGTGAAATGACGAAAATACTGGTAATGTTTACAAGTACGGGTACTTCTGGAGGTGTTTTCACGGGACTGTGCTTTCAAATATTAAGAGTTCATGTTTACAGAGCTCAGAATTGGTGTCTAAAGCCTTTGAATCACGAGAATAGTTTTTATGTTTACTATTTAGGAGGATTTGCTTTGTCGTTTGTGTTAATCAGTTAAAATGGTGGCGGTTCCAGTAAACCCTTCTAAGCAAACTGTCTAATTGTGGTAAAACTGTTAAAATACACAATGAGAGTTCCCAGAAATGATTAAGAACGTGTAATAAACATCTCAAGTACACGTAAATAGATTTTTACTACATTTACTGTCGAATTCAATCACGGAGGTTTCGAGTGGAAAGCTGTGAAATGACGAAAATACTGGTAATGTTTACAAGTACGGGTACTTCTGGAGGCGTTTTCACGGGACTGTGCTTTCAAATATTAAGAGTTCATGTTTACAGAGCTCAGAATTGGTGTCTAAAGCCTTTGAATCACGAAAATAGTTTTTATGTTTACAATTTAGGAGGATTGGCTTTGGCGTTTTTTTTTGTGTGAATCAGTTAAAATGGTGGCGGTTCCAGTAAACAGTTCTAAGAAAAATCTCTAATTGTGGTAAAACTGTTAAAATACACAATGAGAGTTCCCAGAAATGATTAAGAACGTGTAATAAACCCCTCAAGTACACGTAAATAGATTTTTACTACCTTTACTGTCGAATTCAATCACGGAGGTTTCGAGTGGAATGCTGTGAAATGACGAAATTCTGGTAATGTTTACAAGTCCGGGTACTTCGGGTGGCGTTTTCACGGGACTGTGCTTTCAAATATTAAGAGTTCATGTTTACAGAGCTCAGATTTGGTGTCTAAAGCCTTGGAATGACGAGAATAGTTTTTATGTTTACAATTTAGGAGGATTTGCTTTGTCGTTTCTTTTTGTTAATCAGTTAAAATGGTGGCGTTTCCAGTAAACACTTCTAAGCAAACTGTCTAATTGTGGTAAAACTGTTAAAATACACAATGATAGTTCCCAGAAATGATTAAGAACGTGTAATAAACACCTCAAGTACACGTAAATAGATTCTTACTACCTTTACTGTCGAATTCAATCACGGAGGTTTCCCGTGGAAAGCTGTGAAATGACGAAAATACTGGTAATGTTTACAAGTCCGGGTACTTCTGGTGGCGTTTTCACGGGACTGTGCTTTCAATTATTACGAGTTCATGTTTACAGAGCTCAGAATTGGTGTCTAAAGCCTTGGAATGAGGAGAATATTGTTTATGCTTACAATTTAGGAGGATTGGCTTTGGCGTTTTTTTTGTGTGAATCAGTTAAAATGGTGGCGGTTCCAGTAAACAGTTCTAAGAAAAATCTCTAATTGTGGTAAAACTGTTAAAATACACAATGAGAGTTCCCAGAAATGATTAAGAACGTGTAATAAACCCCTCAAGTACACGTAAATAGATTTTTACTACCTTTACTGTCGAATTCAATCACGGAGGTTTCGAGTGGAATGCTGTGAAATGACGAAAATACTGGTAATGTTTACAAGTACGGGTACTTCTGGAGGTGTTTTCACGGGACTGTGCTTTCAAATATTAAGAGTTCATGTTTACAGAGCTCAGAATTGGTGTCTAAAGCCTTTGAATCACGAGAATAGTTTTTATGTTTACTATTTAGGAGGATTTGCTTTGTCGTTTGTGTTAATCAGTTAAAATGGTGGCGGTTCCAGTAAACCCTTCTAAGCAAACTGTCTAATTGTGGTAAAACTGTTAAAATACACAATGAGAGTTCCCAGAAATGATTAAGAACGTGTAATAAATATCTCAAGTACACGTAAATGGATTTTTACTACATTTACTGTCGAATTCAATCACGGAGGTTTCCAGTGGAAAGCTGTGAAATGACGAAAATACTGGTAATGTTTACAAGTACGGGTACTTCTGGAGGCGTTTTCACGGGACTGTGCTTTCAAACATTAAGAGTTCATGTTTACAGAGCTCAGAATTGGTGTCTAAAGCCTTTGAATCACGAAAATAGTTTTTATGTTTACAATTTAGGAGGATTGGCTTTGGCCTTTTTTTTGTGTGAATCAGTTAAAATGGTGGCGGTTCCAGTAAACAGTTCTAAGAAAAATCTCTAATTGTGGTAAAACTGTTAAAATACACAATGAGAGTTCCCAGAAATGATTAAGAACGTGTAATAAACCCCTCAAGTACACGTAAATAGATTTTTACTACCTTTACTGTCGAATTCAATCACGGAGGTTTCGAGTGGAATGCTGTGAAATGACGAAATTCTGGTAATGTTTACAAGTCCGGGTACTTCGGGTGGCGTTTTCACGGGACTGTGCTTTCAAATATTAAGAGTTCATGTTTACAGAGCTCAGATTTGGTGTCTAAAGCCTTGGAATGACGAGAATAGTTTTTATGTTTACAATTTAGGAGGATTTGCTTTGTCGTTTCTTTTTGTTAATCAGTTAAAATGGTGGCGTTTCCAGTAAACACTTCTAAGCAAACTGTCTAATTGTGGTAAAACTGTTAAAATACACAATGATAGTTCCCAGAAATGATTAAGAACGTGTAATAAACACCTCAAGTACACGTAAATAGATTCTTACTACCTTTACTGTCGAATTCAATCACGGAGGTTTCCCGTGGAAAGCTGTGAAATGACGAAAATACTGGTAATGTTTACAAGTCCGGGTACTTCTGGTGGCGTTTTCACGGGACTGTGCTTTCAATTATTACGAGTTCATGTTTACAGAGCTCAGAATTGGTGTCTAAAGCCTTGGAATGAGGAGAATATTGTTTATGCTTACAATTTAGGAGGATTGGCTTCGGCTCTTTTTTGTGCGTATCATTTAAAATGGTGACGGTTCCAGGAAATACTTCTAAGCAAACTGTCCAATTGTGGTAAAACTGTTAAAATACACAATGAGAGTTCCCAGAAATGATTAAGAACGTGTAATAAACCCCTCAAGTACACGTAAATAGATTTTTACTACATTTACTGTCGAATTCAATCACGGAGGTTTCGAGTGGAAAGCTGTGAAATGACGAAAATACTGGTAATGTTTACAAGTACGGGTACTTCTGGAGGTGTTTTCACGGGACTGTGCTTTCAAATATTAAGAGTTCATGTTTACAGAGCTCAGAATTGGTGTCTAAAGCCTTTGAATCACGAGAATAGTTTTTATGTTTACTATTTAGGAGGATTTGCTTTGTCGTTTGTGTTAATCAGTTAAAATGGTGGCGGTTCCAGTAAACCCTTCTAAGCAAACTGTCTAATTGTGGTAAAACTGTTAAAATACACAATGAGAGTTCCCAGAAATGATTAAGAACGTGTAATAAACATCTCAAGTACACGTAAATAGATTTTTACTACATTTACTGTCGAATTCAATCACGGAGGTTTCGAGTGGAAAGCTGTGAAATGACGAAAATACTGGTAATGTTTACAAGTACGGGTACTTCTGGAGGCGTTTTCACGGGACTGTGCTTTCAAATATTAAGAGTTCATGTTTACAGAGCTCAGAATTGGTGTCTAAAGCCTTTGAATCACGAAAATAGTTTTTATGTTTACAATTTAGGAGGATTGGCTTTGGCGTTTTTTTTGTGTGAATCAGTTAAAATGGTGGCGGTTCCAGTAAACAGTTCTAAGAAAAATCTCTAATTGTGGTAAAACTGTTAAAATACACAATGAGAGTTCCCAGAAATGATTAAGAACGTGTAATAAACCCCTCAAGTACACGTAAATAGATTTTTACTACCTTTACTGTCGAATTCAATCACGGAGGTTTCGAGTGGAATGCTGTGAAATGACGAAATTCTGGTAATGTTTACAAGTCCGGGTACTTCGGGTGGCGTTTTCACGGGACTGTGCTTTCAAATATTAAGAGTTCATGTTTACAGAGCTCAGATTTGGTGTCTAAAGCCTTGGAATGACGAGAATAGTTTTTATGTTTACAATTTAGGAGGATTTGCTTTGTCGTTTCTTTTTGTTAATCAGTTAAAATGGTGGCGTTTCCAGTAAACACTTCTAAGCAAACTGTCTAATTGTGGTAAAACTGTTAAAATACACAATGATAGTTCCCAGAAATGATTAAGAACGTGTAATAAACACCTCAAGTACACGTAAATAGATTCTTACTACCTTTACTGTCGAATTCAATCACGGAGGTTTCCCGTGGAAAGCTGTGAAATGACGAAAATACTGGTAATGTTTACAAGTCCGGGTACTTCTGGTGGCGTTTTCACGGGACTGTGCTTTCAATTATTACGAGTTCATGTTTACAGAGCTCAGAATTGGTGTCTAAAGCCTTGGAATGAGGAGAATATTGTTTATGCTTACAATTTAGGAGGATTGGCTTCGGCTCTTTTTTGTGCGTATCATTTAAAATGGTGACGGTTCCAGGAAATACTTCTAAGCAAACTGTCCAATTGTGGTAAAACTGTTAAAATACACAATGAGAGTTCCCAGAAATGATTAAGAACGTGTAATAAACCCCTCAAGTACACGTAAATAGATTTTTACTACATTTACTGTCGAATTCAATCACGGAGGTTTCGAGTGGAAAGCTGTGAAATGACGAAAATACTGGTAATGTTTACAAGTACGGGTACTTCTGGAGGTGTTTTCACGGGACTGTGCTTTCAAATATTAAGAGTTCATGTTTACAGAGCTCAGAATTGGTGTCTAAAGCCTTTGAATCACGAGAATAGTTTTTATGTTTACTATTTAGGAGGATTTGCTTTGTCGTTTGTGTTAATCAGTTAAAATGGTGGCAGTTCCAGTAAACCCTTCTAAGCAAACTGTCTAATTGTGGTAAAACTGTTAAAATACACAATGAGAGTTCCCAGAAATGATTAAGAACGTGTAATAAACATCTCAAGTACACGTAAATAGATTTTTACTACATTTACTGTCGAATTCAATCACGGAGGTTTCCAGTGGAAAGCTGTGAAATGACGAAAATACTGGTAATGTTTACAAGTACGGGTACTTCTGGAGGCGTTTTCACGGGACTGTGCTTTCAAATATTAAGAGTTCATGTTTACAGAGCTCAGAATTGGTGTCTAAAGCCTTTGAATCACGAAAATAGTTTTTATGTTTACAATTTAGGAGGATTGGCTTTGGCGTTTTTTTTGTGTGAATCAGTTAAAATGGTGGCGGTTCCAGTAAACAGTTCTAAGAAAAATCTCTAATTGTGGTAAAACTGTTAAAATACACAATGAGAGTTCCCAGAAATGATTAAGAACGTGTAATAAACCCCTCAAGTACACGTAAATAGATTTTTACTACCTTTACTGTCGAATTCAATCACGGAGGTTTCGAGTGGAATGCTGTGAAATGACGAAAATACTGGTAATGTTTACAAGTACGGGTACTTCTGGAGGTGTTTTCACGGGACTGTGCTTTCAAATATTAAGAGTTCATGTTTACAGAGCTCAGAATTGGTGTCTAAAGCCTTTGAATCACGAGAATAGTTTTTATGTTTACTATTTAGGAGGATTTGCTTTGTCGTTTGTGTTAATCAGTTAAAATGGTGGCGGTTCCAGTAAACCCTTCTAAGCAAACTGTCTAATTGTGGTAAAACTGTTAAAATACACAATGAGAGTTCCCAGAAATGATTAAGAACGTGTAATAAATATCTCAAGTACACGTAAATGGATTTTTACTACATTTACTGTCGAATTCAATCACGGAGGTTTCCAGTGGAAAGCTGTGAAATGACGAAAATACTGGTAATGTTTACAAGTACGGGTACTTCTGGAGGCGTTTTCACGGGACTGTGCTTTCAAACATTAAGAGTTCATGTTTACAGAGCTCAGAATTGGTGTCTAAAGCCTTTGAATCACGAAAATAGTTTTTATGTTTACAATTTAGGAGGATTGGCTTTGGCCTTTTTTTTGTGTGAATCAGTTAAAATGGTGGCGGTTCCAGTAAACAGTTCTAAGAAAAATCTCTAATTGTGGTAAAACTGTTAAAATACACAATGAGAGTTCCCAGAAATGATTAAGAACGTGTAATAAACCCCTCAAGTACACGTAAATAGATTTTTACTACCTTTACTGTCGAATTCAATCACGGAGGTTTCGAGTGGAATGCTGTGAAATGACGAAATTCTGGTAATGTTTACAAGTCCGGGTACTTCGGGTGGCGTTTTCACGGGACTGTGCTTTCAAATATTAAGAGTTCATGTTTACAGAGCTCAGATTTGGTGTCTAAAGCCTTGGAATGACGAGAATAGTTTTTATGTTTACAATTTAGGAGGATTTGCTTTGTCGTTTCTTTTTGTTAATCAGTTAAAATGGTGGCGTTTCCAGTAAACACTTCTAAGCAAACTGTCTAATTGTGGTAAAACTGTTAAAATACACAATGATAGTTCCCAGAAATGATTAAGAACGTGTAATAAACACCTCAAGTACACGTAAATAGATTCTTACTACCTTTACTGTCGAATTCAATCACGGAGGTTTCCCGTGGAAAGCTGTGAAATGACGAAAATACTGGTAATGTTTACAAGTCCGGGTACTTCTGGTGGCGTTTTCACGGGACTGTGCTTTCAATTATTACGAGTTCATGTTTACAGAGCTCAGAATTGGTGTCTAAAGCCTTGGAATGAGGAGAATATTGTTTATGCTTACAATTTAGGAGGATTGGCTTCGGCTCTTTTTTGTGCGTATCATTTAAAATGGTGACGGTTCCAGGAAATACTTCTAAGCAAACTGTCCAATTGTGGTAAAACTGTTAAAATACACAATGAGAGTTCCCAGAAATGATTAAGAACGTGTAATAAACCCCTCAAGTACACGTAAATAGATTTTTACTACATTTACTGTCGAATTCAATCACGGAGGTTTCGAGTGGAAAGCTGTGAAATGAAGAAAATACTGGTAATGTTTACAAGTACGGGTACTTCTGGAGGTGTTTTCACGGGACTGTGCTTTCAAATATTAAGAGTTCATGTTTACAGAGCTCAGAATTGGTGTCTAAAGCCTTTGAATCACGAGAATAGTTTTTATGTTTACTATTTAGGAGGATTTGCTTTGTCGTTTTTGTTAATCAGTTAAAATGGTGGCGGTTCCAGTAAACCCTTCTAAGCAAACTGTCTAATTGTGGTAAAACTGTTAAAATACACAATGAGAGTTCCCAGAAATGATTAAGAACGTGTAATAAACATCTCAAGTACACGTAAATAGATTTTTACTACATTTACTGTCGAATTCAATCACGGAGGTTTCCAGTGGAAAGCTGTGAAATGACGAAAATACTGGTAATGTTTACAAGTCCGGGTACTTCTGGAGGCGTTTTCACGGGACTGTGCTTTCAAATATTAAGAGTTCATGTTTACAGAGCTCAGAATTGGTGTCTAAAGCCTTTGAATCACGAAAATAGTTTTTATGTTTACAATTTAGGAGGATTGGCTTTGGCGTTTTTTTTGTGTGAATCAGTTAAAATGGTGGCGGTTCCAGTAAACAGTTCTAAGAAAAATCTCTAATTGTGGTAAAACTGTTAAAATACACAATGAGAGTTCCCAGAAATGATTAAGAACGTGTAATAAACCCCTCAAGTACACGTAAATAGATTTTTACTACCTTTACTGTCGAATTCAATCACGGAGGTTTCGAGTGGAATGCTGTGAAATGACGAAATTCTGGTAATGTTTACAAGTCCGGGTACTTCGGGTGGCGTTTTCACGGGACTGTGCTTTCAAATATTAAGAGTTCATGTTTACAGAGCTCAGATTTGGTGTCTAAAGCCTTGGAATGACGAGAATAGTTTTTATGTTTACAATTTAGGAGGATTTGCTTTGTCGTTTCTTTTTGTTAATCAGTTAAAATGGTGGCGTTTCCAGTAAACACTTCTAAGCAAACTGTCTAATTGTGGAAAAACTGTTAAAATACACAATGATAGTTCCCAGAAATGATTAAGAACGTGTAATAAACACCTCAAGTACACGTAAATAGATTCTTACTACCTTTACTGTCGAATTCAATCACGGAGGTTTCCCGTGGAAAGCTGTGAAATGACGAAAATACTGGTAATGTTTACAAGTCCGGGTACTTCTGGTGGCGTTTTCACGGGACTGTGCTTTCAATTATTACGAGTTCATGTTTACAGAGCTCAGAATTGGTGTCTAAAGCCTTGGAATGAGGAGAATATTGTTTATGCTTACAATTTAGGAGGATTGGCTTCGGCTCTTTTTTGTGCGTATCATTTAAAATGGTGACGGTTCCAGGAAATACTTCTAAGCAAACTGTCCAATTGTGGTAAAACTGTTAAAATACACAATGAGAGTTCCCAGAAATGATTAAGAACGTGTAATAAACCCCTCAAGTACACGTAAATAGATTTTTACTACATTTACTGTCGAATTCAATCACGGAGGTTTCGAGTGGAAAGCTGTGAAATGACGAAAATACTGGTAATGTTTACAAGTACGGGTACTTCTGGAGGTGTTTTCACGGGACTGTGCTTTCAAATATTAAGACTTCATGTTTACAGAGCTCAGAATTGGTGTCTAAAGCCTTTGAATCACGAGAATAGTTTTTATGTTTACTATTTAGGAGGATTTGCTTTGTCGTTTGTGTTAATCAGTTAAAATGGTGGCAGTTCCAGTAAACCCTTCTAAGCAAACTGTCTAATTGTGGTAAAACTGTTAAAATACACAATGAGAGTTCCCAGAAATGATTAAGAACGTGTAATAAACATCTCAAGTACACGTAAATAGATTTTTACTACATTTACTGTCGAATTCAATCACGGAGGTTTCCAGTGGAAAGCTGTGAAATGACGAAAATACTGGTAATGTTTACAAGTACGGGTACTTCTGGAGGCGTTTTCACGGGACTGTGCTTTCAAATATTAAGAGTTCATGTTTACAGAGCTCAGAATTGGTGTCTAAAGCCTTTGAATCACGAAAATAGTTTTTATGTTTACAATTTAGGAGGATTGGCTTTGGCGTTTTTTTTGTGTGAATCAGTTAAAATGGTGGCGGTTCCAGTAAACAGTTCTAAGAAAAATCTCTAATTGTGGTAAAACTGTTAAAATACACAATGAGAGTTCCCAGAAATGATTAAGAACGTGTAATAAACCCCTCAAGTACACGTAAATAGATTTTTACTACCTTTACTGTCGAATTCAATCACGGAGGTTTCGAGTGGAATGCTGTGAAATGACGAAATTCTGGTAATGTTTACAAGTCCGGGTACTTCGGGTGGCGTTTTCACGGGACTGTGCTTTCAAATATTAAGAGTTCATGTTTACAGAGCTCAGATTTGGTGTCTAAAGCCTTGGAATGAGGAGAATAGTTTTTATGTTTACAATTTAGGAGGATTTGCTTTGTCGTTTCTTTGTGTTAATCAGTTAAAATGGTGGCGGTTCCAGTAAACACTTCTAAGCAAACTGTCTAATTGTGGTAAAACTGTTAAAATACACAATGATAGTTCCCAGAAATGATTAAGAACGTGTAATAAACATCTCAAGTACACGTAAATAGATTTTTACTACATTTACTCTTGAATTCAATCACGGAGGTTTCCAGTCGAAAGCTGTGAAATGACGAAAATACTGGTAATGTTTACAAGTACGGGTACTTCTGGAGGCGTTTTCACGGGACTGTGCTTTCAAATATTAAGAGTTCATGTTTACAGAGCTCAGAATTGGTGTCTAAAGCCTTTGAATCACGAAAATAGTTTTTATGTTTACAATTTAGGAGGATTGGCTTTGGCGTTTTTTTTGTGTGAATCAGTTAAAATGGTGGCGGTTCCAGTAAACAGTTCTAAGAAAAATCTCTAATTGTGGTAAAACTGTTAAAATACACAATGAGAGTTCCCAGAAATGATTAAGAACGTGTAATAAACCCCTCAAGTACACGTAAATAGATTTTTACTACCTTTACTGTCGAATTCAATCACGGAGGTTTCGAGTGGAATGCTGTGAAATGACGAAATTCCGGTAATGTTTACAAGTCCGGGTACTTCGGGTGGCGTTTTCACGGGACTGTGCTTTCAATTATTACGAGTTCATGTTTACAGAGCTCAGAATTGGTGTCTAAAGCCTTGGAATGACGAGAATAGTTTTTATGTTTACAATTTAGGAGGATTGGCTTTGGCTTTTTTTTGTGTGAATCAGTTAAAATGGTGGCGGTTCCAGTAAATACTTCTAAGCAAACTGTCTAATTGTGGTAAAACTGTTAAAATACACAATGAGAGTTCCCAGAAATGATTAAGAACGTGTAATAAACATCTCAAGTACACGTAAATAGATTCTTACTACATTTACTCTCAAATTCAATCACGGAGGTATCGAGTGGAAAGCTGTGAAATGATGAAAATACTGGTAATGTTTAAAGTACGGGTACTTCTGGTAGCGTTTTCACGGGACTGTGCTTTCATATATTAAGAGTTCATGTTTACAGAGGTCAGAATTGGTGTCTAAACCCTTTGAATCACGAGAATAGTTTTTGTGTCTACAATTTAGGAGGATTGGCTTTGGCGTTTTTTTTGTGTGAATCAGTTAAAATGGTGGCGGTTCCAGTAAATTCTTCTAAGCAAACTGTCTAATTGTGGTAAAACTGTTAAAATACACAATGAGAGTTCCCAGAAATGATTAAGAACGTGTAATAAACACCTCAAGTACACGTAAATAGATTCTTACTACCTTTACTGTCGAATTCAATCACGGAGGTTTCCCGTGGAAAGCTGTGAAATGACGAAAATACTGGTAATGTTTACAAGTCCGGGTACTTCTGGTGGCGTTTTCACGGGACTGTGCTTTCAATTATTACGAGTTCATGTTTACAGAGCTCAGATTTGGTGTCTAAAGCCTTGGAATGACGAGAATAGTTTTTATGTTTACAATTTAGGAGGATTTGCTTTGTCGTTTCTTTGTGTTAATCAGTTAAAATGGTGGCGGTTCCAGTAAACACTTCTAAGCAAACTGTCTAATTGTGGTAAAACTGTTAAAATACACAATGATAGTTCCCAGAAATGATTAAGAACGTGTAATAAACATCTCAAGTACACGTAAATAGATTTTTACTACATTTACTCTTGAATTCAATCACGGAGGTTTCCAGTCGAAAGCTGTGAAATGACGAAAATACTGGTAATGTTTACAAGTACGGGTACTTCTGGTGGCATTTTCACGGGACTGTGCTTTCAATTATTACGAGTTCATGTTTACGGAGCTCAGAATTGGTGTCTAAAGCCTTGGAATGAGGAGAATATTGTTTATGTTTACAATTTAGGAGGATTGGCTTCGGCGCTTTTTTGTGCGTATCATTTAAAATGGTGACGGTTCCAGGAAATACTTCTAAGCAAACTGTCCAATTGTGGTAAAACTGTTAAAATACACAATGAGAGTTCCCAGAAATGATTAAGAACGTGTAATAAACCCCTCAAGTACACGTAAATAGATTCTTACTACATTTACTGTCGAATTCAATCACGGAGGTTTCGAGTGGAATGCTGTGAAATGACGAAATTCCGGTAATGTTTACAAGTCCGGGTACTTCGGGTGGCGTTTTCACGGGACTGTGCTTTCAATTATTACGAGTTCATGTTTACAGAGCTCAGAATTGGTGTCTAAAGCCTTGGAATGACGAGAATAGTTTTTATGTTTACAATTTAGGAGGATTGGCTTTGGCTTTTTTTTGTGTGAATCAGTTAAAATGGTGGCGGTTCCAGTAAATACTTCTAAGCAAACTGTCTAATTGTGGTAAAACTGTTAAAATACACAATGAGAGTTCCCAGAAATGATTAAGAACGTGTAATAAACAACTCAAGTACACGTAAATAGATTCTTACTACATTTACTCTCGAATTCAATCACGGAGGTATCGAGTGGAAAGCTGTGAAATGATGAAAATACTGGTAATGTTTACAAGTACGGGTACTTCTGGGAGCGTTTTCACGGGACTGTGCTTTCATATATTAAGAGTTCATGTTTACAGAGGTCAGAATTGGTGTCTAAAGCCTTTGAATCACGAGAATAGTTTTTGTGTCTACAATTTAGGAGGATTGGCTTTGGCGTTTTTTTTGTGTGAATCAGTTAAAATGGTGGCGGTTCCAGTAAATTCTTCTAAGCAAACTGTCTAATTGTGGTAAAACTGTTAAAATACACAATGAGAGTTCCCAGAAATGATTAAGAACGTTTAATGAACATCTCACGTACACGTAAATAGATTCTTATTACATTTACTGTCGAATTCAATCACGGAGGTTTCGAATGGAAAGCTGGGAAATGACGAAAATACTGGTAATGTTTACAAGTACGGGTACTTCTGGAGGCGTTTTCACGGGACTGTGCTTTCAAATATTAAGAGTTCGTGTTTACAGAGCTCAGAATTGGTGTCGAAAGCCTTTGAATCACGAGAATAGTTTTTTTGTTTACAATTTAGGAGGATTGGCTTTGGCGTTTTTTTTTGTGTGAATCAGTTAAAATGGTGGCGGTTCCAGTAAACAGTTCTAAGCAAACTCTCTAATTGTGGTAAAACTGTTAAAATACACAATGAGAGTTCACAGAAATGATTAAGAACGTGTCATAAACACCTCAAGTACACGTAAATAGATTCTTACTACCTTTACTGTCGAATTCAATCACGGAGGTTTCCAGTGGAAAGCTGTGAAATGACGAAAATACTGGTAATGTTTACAAGTACGGGTACTTCTGGTGGCAATTTCACGGGACTGTACTTTCAATTATTACGAGTTCATGTTTGCAGAGCTCAGAATTGGTGTCTAAAGCCTTGGAATGAGGAGAATATTGTTTATGTTTACAATTTAGGAGGATTGGCCTCGGCGATTTTTTGTGCGTATCATTTAAAACGGTGACGGTTCCAGGAAATACTTCCAAGCAAACTGTCTAATTGTGGTAAAATTGTTAAAATACACAATGAGAGTTCCCAGAAATGATTAAGAACGTTTAATAAACACCTCAAGTACACGTAAATAGATTCTTACTACATTTACTGTCGAATTCAATCACGGAGGTTTCCAGTGGAAAGCTGTGAAATGACGAAAATACTGGTAATGTTTACAAGTCCGGGTACTTCGGGTGGCATTTTCACGGGACTGTGCTTTCAATTATTACGAGTTCATGTTTACAGAGCTCAGAATTTGTGTCTAAAGCCTTGGAATGACGAGAATAGTTTTTATATGTACAATTTAGGAGGATTGGCTTTGGCGTTTTTTTTGTGTGAATCAGTTAAAATGGTGGCGGTTCCAGTAAATACTTCTAAGCAAACTGTCTAATTGTGGTAAAACTGTTAAAATACACAATGAGAGTTCCCAGAAATGATTAAGAACGTTTAATGAACCTCTCACGTACACGTAAATAGATTCTTATTACATTTACTGTCGAATTCAATCACGGAGGTTTCGAATGGAAAGCTGGGAAATGACGAAAATACTGGTAATGTTTACAAGTACGGGTACTTCTGGAGGCGTTTTCAAGGGACTGTGCTTTCAAATATTAAGAGTTCATGTTTACAGAGCTCAGAATTGGTGTCTAAAGCCTTTGAATCACGAGAATAGTTTTTATGTATACAATTTAGGAGGATTGGCGTTGGCGTTTTTTTGTGTGAATCAGTTAAAATGGTGGCGGTTCCAGTAAACAGTTCTAAGCAAACTCTCTAATTGTGGTAAAACTGTTAAAATACACAATGAGAGTTCACAGAAATGATTAAGAACGTTTAATAAACACCTCAAGTACACGTAAATAGATTCTTACTACCTTTACTGTCGAATTCAATCACGGAGGTTTCCCGTGGAAAGCTGTGAAATGACGAAATTACTGGTAATGTTTACAAGTACGGGTACTTCTGGTGGCGTTTTCACGGGACTGTGCTTTCAATTATTACGAGTTCATGTTTACAGAGCTCAGAATTGGTGTCTAAAGCCTTGGAATGAGGAGAATATTGTTTATGTTTACAATTTAGGAGGATTGGCTTCGGCGCTTTTTTGTGCGTATCATTTAAAATGGTGACGGTTCCAGGAAATACTTCTAAGCAAACTGTCCAATTGTGGTAAAACTGTTAAAATACACAATGAGAGTTCCCAGAAATGATTAAGAATGAGTAATGAACATCTCACGTACACGTAAATAGATTCTTATTACATTTACTGTCGAATTCAATCACGGAGGTTTCGAGGGGAAAGCTGTGAAATGACGAAAATACTGGTAATGTTTACAAGTACGGGTACTTCTGGTAGCGTTTTCACGGGACTGTGCTTTCAAATATTAAGAGTTCATGTTTACAGAGGTCAGAATTGGTGTCTAAAGCCTTTGAATCACGAGAATAGTTTTTGTGTTTACAATTTAGGAGGATTGGCTTTGGCGTTTTTTTTGTGTGAATCAGTTAAAATGGTGGCGGTTCCAGTAAATACTTCTAAGCAAACTGTCTAATTGTGGTAAAACTGTTAAAATACACAATGAGAGTTCCCAGAAATGATTAAGAACGTTTAATGAATATCTCACGTACACGTAAATAGATTCTTATTACATTTACTGTCGAATTCAATCACGGAGGTTTCGAATGGAAAGCTGGGAAATGACGAAAATACTGGTAATGTTTACAAGTACGGGTACTTCTGGAGGTGTTTTCACGGGACTGTGCTTTCAAATATTAAGAGTTCATGTTTACAGAGCTCAGAATTGGTGTCTAAAGCCTTGGAATGAGGAGAATATTGTTTATGCTTACAATTTAGGAGGATTGGCTTCGGCGCTTTTTTGTTCGTATCATTTAAAATGGTGACGGTTCCAGGAAATACTTCTAAGCAAACTGTCCAATTGTGGTAAAACTGTTAAAATACACAATAATAGTTCCCTGAAATGATTAAGAACGTGTAATAAACACCTCAAGTACACGTAAATAGATTCTTACTACATTTACTGTGGAATTCAATCACGGAGGTTTCCAGTGGAAAGCTGTGAAATGACGAAAATACTGGTAATGTTTACAAGTCCGGGTACTTCGGGTGGCGTTTTCACGGTACTGGGCTTTCAATTATTAAGAGTTCATGTTTACAGAGCTCAGATTTGGTGTCTAAAGCCTTGGAATGACGAGAATAGTTTTTATGTTTACAATTTAAGAGGATTTGCTTTGTCGTTTCTTTGTGTTAATCAGTTAAAATGGTGGCGGTTCCAGTAAACACTTCTAAGCAAACTGCCTAATTGTGGTAAAACTGTTAAAATACACAATGATAGTTCCCAGAAATGATTAAGAACGTGTAATAAACATCTCAAGTACACGTAAATAGATTTTTACTACATTTACTGTCGAATTCAATCACGGAGGTTTCCAGGGGAAAGCTGTGAAATGACGAAAATACTGGTAATTTTTACAAGTACGGCTACTTCTGGTGGCATTTTCACGGGACTGTGCTATCAATTATTATGAGTTCATGTTTACAGAGCTCAGAATTGGTGTCTAAAGCCTTAGAATGAGGAGAATATTGTTTATGCTTACAATTTAGGAGGATTGGCTTCGGCGCTTTTTTGTGCATATCATTTAAAATGGTGACGGTTCCAGGAAATACTTCTAAGCAAACTGTCCAATTGTGGTAAAACTGTTAAAATACACAATGAGAGTTCCCAGAAATGATTAAGAACGTGTAATAAACCCCTCAAGTACACGTAAATAGATTCTTACTACGTTTACTGTCGAATTCAATCACGGAGGTTTCGAGTGGAATGCTGTGAAATGACGAAATTCTGGTAATGTTTACAAGTCCGGGTACTTCGGGTGACGTTTTCACGGGACTGTGCTTTCAATTATTACGAGTTCATGTTTACAGAGCTCAGAATTGGTGTCCAAAGCCTTGGAATGACGAGAATAGTTTTTATATTTACAATTTTGGAGGATTGGCTTTGGCTTTTTTTTGTGTGAATCAGTTAAAATGGTGGCGGTTCCAGTAAACAGTTCTAAGCAAACTCTCTAATTGTGGTAAAACTGTTAAAATACACAATGATAGTTCACAGAAATGATTAAGAACGTGTAATAAACACCTCAAGTACACGTAAATAGATTCTTACTACCTTTACTGTCGAATTCAATCACGGAGGTTTCGAGTGGAAAGCTGTGAAATGACGAAAATACTGGTAATGTTTACAAGTCCGGGTACTTCTGGTGGCGTTTTCACGGGACTGTGCTTTCAATTATTACGAGTTCATGTTTACAGAGCTCAGAATTGGTGTCTAAAGCCTTGGAATGAGGAGAATATTGTTTATGCTTACAATTTAGGAGGATTGGCTTCGGCGCTTTTTTGTTCGTATCATTTAAAATGGTGACGGTTCCAGGAAATACTTCTAAGCAAACTGTCCAATTGTGGTAAAACTGTTAAAATACACAATGAGAGTTCCCAGAAATGATTAAGAACGTGTAATAAACCCCTCAAGTACACGTAAATAGATTTTTACTACATTTACTGTCGAATTCAATCACGGAGGTTTCGAGTGGAAAGCTGTGAAATGACGAAAATACTGGTAATGTTTACAAGTACGGGTACTTCTGGAGGTGTTTTCACGGGACTGTCCTTTAAAATATTAAGAGTTCATGTTTACAGAGCTCAGAATTGGTGTCTAAAGCCTTGAATCACGAGAATAGTTTTTATGTTTACAATTTAGGAGGATTTGCTTTGTCGTTTCTTTGTGTTAATCAGTTAAAATGGTGGCGGTTCCAGTAAACACTTCTAAGCAAACTGTCTAATTGTGGTAAAACTGTTAAAATACACAATGAGAGTTCCCAGAAATGATAAAGAACGTGTAATAAACATCTCAAGTACACGTAAATAGATTTTTACTACATTTACTGTCGAATTCAATCATGGAGGTTTCGAGTGGAAAGCTGTGAAATGACGAAAATACTGGTAATATTGACAATTCCGGATACTTCGGGTGGATTTTCACGGGACTGTGCTTTCAAATATTAAGAGTTCATGTTTACAGAGCTCAGAATTGGTGTCTAAAGCCTTGGAATGAGGAGAATATTTTTATGTTTACAATTTAGGAGGATTGGCTTCGGCGCTTTTTTGTGCGTATCATTTAAAACGGTGACGGTTCCAGGAAATACTTCCAAGCAAACTGTCTAATTGTGGTAAAACTGTTAAAATACACAATGAGAGTTCCCTGAAATGATTAAGAACGTGTAATAAACATCTCAAGTACACGTAAATAGATTCTTACTACATTTACTGTCGAATTCAATCACGGAGGTTTCGAGTGGAAAGCTGTGAAATGACGAAAATACTGGTAATGTTTACAAGTCCGGGTACTTCGGATGGCGTTTTCACGGGACTTTGCTTTCAATTATTAAGAGTTCATGTTTACAGAGCTCAGAATTGGTGTCTAAAGCCTTTGAATCACGAGAATAGTTTTTATGTTTACAATTTAGGAGGATTGGCTTTGGCGTTTTTTTTGTGTGAATCAGTTAAAATGGTGGCGGTTCCAGTAAACACTTCTAAGCAAACTGTCTAATTGTGGTAAAACTGTGAAAATACACAATGATAGTTCCCTGAAATGATTAAGAACGTGTAATAAACACCTCAAGTACACGTAAATAGATTCTTACTACATTTACTGTCGAATTCAATCAGGGAGGTTTCGAGTGGAAAGCTGTGAAATGACGAAAATACTGGTAATGTTTACAAGTCCGGGTACTTCGGGTGGCGTTTTCACGGTACTGGGCTTTCAATTATTAAGAGTTCATGTTTACAGAGCTCAGATTTGGTGTCTAAAGCCTTGGAATGACGAGAATAGTTTTTATGTTTACAATTTAAGAGGATTTGCTTTGTCGTTTCTTTGTGTTAATCAGTTAAAATGGTGGCGGTTCCAGTAAACACTTCTAAGCAAACTGCCTAATTGTGGTAAAACTGTTAAAATACACAATGATAGTTCCCAGAAATGATTAAGAACGTGTAATAAACATCTCAAGTACACGTAAATAGATTTTTACTACATTTACTGTCGAATTCAATCACGGAGGTTTCCAGTGGAAAGCTGTGAAATGACGAAAATACTGGTAATTTTTACAAGTACGGCTACTTCTGGTGGCATTTTCACGGGACTGTGCTATCAATTATTACGAGTTCATGTTTACAGAGCTCAGAATTGGTGTCTAAAGCCTTAGAATGAGGAGAATATTGTTTATGTTTACAATTTAGGAGGATTGGCTTCGGCGCTTTTTTGTGCGTATCATTTAAAATGGTGACGGTTCCAGGAAATACTTCTAAGCAAACTGTCCAATTGTGGTAAAACTGTTAAAATACACAATGAGAGTTCCCAGAAATGATTAAGAACGTGTAATAAACCCCTCAAGTACACGTAAATAGATTCTTACTACATTTACTGTCGAATTCAATCACGGAGGTTTCGAGTGGAATGCTGTGAAATGACGAAATTCCGGTAATGTTTACAAGTCCGGGTACTTCGGTTGGCGTTTTCACGGGACTGTGCTTTCAATTATTATGAGTTCATGTTTACAGAGCTCAGAATTGGTGTCTAAAGCCTTGGAATGACGAGAATAGTTTTTATGTTTACAATTTAGAAGGATTGGCTTTGGCTTTTTTTTGTGTGAATCAGTTAAAATGGTGGCGGTTCCAGTAAATACTTCTAAGCAAACTGTCTAATTGTGGTAAAACTGTTAAAATACACAATGAGAGTTCCCAAAAATGATTAAGAACGTGTAATAAACATCTCAAGTACACGTAAATAGATTCTTACTACATTTACTGTCGAATTCAATCACGGAGGTTTCGAGTGGAAAGCTGTGCAATGACGAATATACTGGTAATGTTTACAAGTACGGGTACTTCTGGAGGCGTTTTCACGGGACTGTGCTTTCAAATATTAAGAGTTCATGTTTACAGAGCTCAGAATTGGTGTCTAAAGCCTTAGAATGAGGAGAATATTGTTTATGCTTACAATTTAGGAGGATTGGCTTCGGCGCTTTTTTGTGCGTATCATTTAAAATGGTGACGGTTCCAGGAAATACTTCTAAGCAAACTGTACAATTGTGGTAAAACTGTTAAAATACACAATGAGAGTTCCCAGAAATGATTAAGAACGTGTAATAAACCCCTCAAGTACACGTAAATAGATTCTTACTACGTTTACTGTCGAATTCAATCACGGAGGTTTCGAGTGGAATGCTGTGAAATGACGAAATTCTGGTAATGTTTACAAGTCCGGGTACTTCGGGTGACGTTTTCACGGACTGTGCTTTCAATTATTACGAGTTCATGTTTACAGAGCTCAGAATTGGTGTCCAAAGCCTTGGAATGACGAGAATAGTTTTTATATTTACAATTTTGGAGGATTGGCTTTGGCTTTTTTTTGTGTGAATCAGTTAAAATGGTGGCGGTTCCAGTAAATACTTCTAAGCAAACTGTCTAACTGTGGTAAAACTGTTAAAATACACAATGAGAGTTCCCAGAAATGATTAAGAACGTGTAATAAACATCTCACGTACACGTAAATAGATTCTTATTACATTTACTGTCGAATTCAATCACGGAGGTTTCGAATGGAAAGCTGGGAAATGACGAAAATACTGGTAATGTTTACAAGTACGGGTACTTCTGGAGGCGTTTTCACGGGACTGTGCTTTCAAATATTAAGAGTTCATGTTTACAGAGCTCAGAATTGGTGTCTAAAGCCTTTGAATCACGAGAATAGTTTTTATGTTTACAATTTAGGAGGATTGGCGTTGGCGTTTTTTTGTGTGAATCAGTTAAAATGGTGGCGGTTCCAGTAAACAGTTCTAAGCAAACTCTCTAATTGTGGTAAAACTGTTAAAATACACAATGAGAGTTCACAGAAATGATTAAGAACGGGTAATAAACACCTCAAGTACACGTAAATAGATTCTTACTACCTTTACTGTCGAATTCAATCACGGAGGTTTCCCGTGGAAAGCTGTGAAATGACGAAAATACTGGTAATGTTTACAAGTCCGGGTACTTCTGGTGGCGTTTTCACGGGACTGTGCTTTCAATTATTACGAGTTCATGTTTACAGAGCTCAGAATTGGTGTCTAAAGCCTTGGAATGAGGAGAATATTGTTTATGCTTACAATTTAGGAGGATTGGCTTCGGCGCTTTTTTGTGCGTATCATTTAAAATGGTGACGGTTCCAGGAAATACTTCTAAGCAAACTGTCCAATTGTGGTAAAACTGTTAAAATACACAATGAGAGTTCCCAGAAATGATTAAGAATGAGTAATGAACATCTCACGTACACGTAAATAGATTCTTATTACATTTACTGTCGAATTCAATCACGGAGGTTTCGAGGGGAAAGCTGTGAAATGACGAAAATACTGGTAATGTTTACAAGTACGGGTACTTCTGGTAGCGTTTTCACGGGACTGTGCTTTCAAATATTAAGAGTTCATGTTTACAGAGGTCAGAATTGGTGTCTAAAGCCTTTGAATCACGAGAATAGTTTTTGTGTTTACAATTTAGGAGGATTGGCTTTGGCGTTTTTTTTGTGTGAATCAGTTAAAATGGTGGCGGTTCCAGTAAATACTTCTAAGCAAACTGTCTAATTGTGGTAAAACTGTTAAAATACACAATGAGAGTTCCCAGAAATGATTAAGAACGTTTAATGAATATCTCACGTACACGTAAATAGATTCTTATTACATTTACTGTCGAATTCAATCACGGAGGTTTCGAATGGAAAGCTGGGAAATGACGAAAATACTGGTAATGTTTACAAGTACGGGTACTTCTGGAGGTGTTTTCACGGGACTGTGCTTTCAAATATTAAGAGTTCATGTTTACAGAGCTCAGAATTGGTGTCTAAAGCCTTTGAATCACGAGAATAGTTTTTATGTTTACAATTTTGGAGGATTGGCTTTCGCGTTTTTTTTGTGTGAATCAGTTAAAATGGTGGCGGTTCCAGTAAACAGTTCTAAGCAAACTCTCTAATTGTGGTAAAACTGTTAAAATACACAATGATAGTTCACAGAAATGATTAAGAACGTGTAATAAACACGTCAAGTACACGTAAATAGATTCTTACTACCTTTACTGTCGAATTCAATCACGGAGGTTTCGAGTGGAAAGCTGTGAAATGACGAAAATACTGGTAATGTTTACAAGTCCGGGTACTTCTGGTGGCGTTTTCACGGGACTGTGCTTTCAATTATTACGAGTTCATGTTTACAGAGCTCAGAATTGGTGTCTAAAGCCTTGGAATGAGGAGAATATTGTTTATGCTTACAATTTAGGAGGATTGGCTTCGGCGCTTTTTTGTTCGTATCATTTAAAATGGTGACGGTTCCAGGAAATACTTCTAAGCAAACTGTCCAATTGTGGTAAAACTGTTAAAATACACAATGAGAGTTCCCAGAAATGATTAAGAACGTGTAATAAACCCCTCAAGTACACGTAAATAGATTTTTACTACATTTACTGTCGAATTCAATCACGGAGGTTTCGAGTGGAAAGCTGTGAAATGACGAAAATACTGGTAATGTTTACAAGTACGGGTACTTCTGGAGGTGTTTTCACGGGACTGTCCTTTAAAATATTAAGAGTTCATGTTTACAGAGCTCAGAATTGGTGTCTAAAGCCTTTGAATCACGAGAATAGTTTTTATGTTTACAATTTAGGAGGATTTGCTTTGTCGTTTCTTTGTGTTAATCAGTTAAAATGGTGGCGGTTCCAGTAAACACTTCTAAGCAAACTGTCTAATTGTGGTAAAACTGTTAAAATACACAATGAGAGTTCCCAGAAATGATTAAGAACGTGTAATAAACATCTCAAGTACACGTAAATAGATTTTTACTACATTTACTGTCGAATTCAATCACGGAGGTTTCGAGTGGAAAGCTGTGAAATGACGAAAATACTGGTAATATTGACAATTCCGGATACTTCGGGTGGATTTTCACGGGACTGTGCTTTCAAATATTAAGAGTTCATGTTTACAGAGCTCAGAATTGGTGTCTAAAGCCTTGGAATGAGGAGAATATTTTTATGTTTACAATTTAGGAGGATTGGCTTCGGCGCTTTTTTGTGCGTATCATTTAAAACGGTGACGGTTCCAGGAAATACTTCCAAGCAAACTGTCTAATTGTGGTAAAACTGTTAAAATACACAATGAGAGTTCCCAGAAATGATTAAGAACGTGTAATAAACATCTCAAGTACACGTGAATAGATTCTTACTACATTTACTGTCGAATTCAATCACGGAGGTTTCGAGTGGAAAGCTGTGAAATGACGAAAATACTGGTAATGTTTACAAGTCCGGGTACTTCGGATGGCGTTTTCACGGGACTTTGCTTTCAATTATTAAGAGTTCATGTTTACAGAGCCCAGAATTGGTGTCTAAAGCCTTTGAATCACGAGAATAGTTTTTATGTTTACAATTTAGGAGGATTGGCTTTGGCGTTTTTTTTGTGTGAATCAGTTAAAATGGTGGTGGTTCCAGTAAACACTTCTAAGCAAACTGTCTAATTGTGATAAAACTGTGAAAATACACAATGATAGTTCCCTGAAATGATTAAGAACGTGTAATAAACTCCTCAAGTACACGTAAATAGATTCTTACTACATTTACTGTCGAATTCAATCACGGAGGTTTCGAGTGGAAAGCTGTGAAATGACGAAAATACTGATAATGTTTACAAGTCCGGGTACTTCGGGTGGCGTTTTCACGGTACTGGGCTTTCAATTATTAAGAGTTCATGTTTACAGAGCTCAGATTTGGTGTCTAAAGCCTTGGAATGACGAGAATAGTTTTTATGTTTACAATTTAAGAGGATTTGCTTTGTCGTTTCTTTGTGTTAATCAGTTAAAATGGTGGCGGTTCCAGTAAACACTTCTAAGCAAACTGCCTAATTGTGGTAAAACTGTTAAAATACACAATGATAGTTCCCAGAAATGATTAAGAACGTGTAATAAACATCTCAAGTACACGTAAATAGATTTTTACTACATTTACTGTCGAATTCAATCACGGAGGTTTCCAGTGGAAAGCTGTGAAATGACGAAAATACTGGTAATTTTTACAAGTACGGCTACTTCTGGTGGCATTTTCACGGGACTGTGCTATCAATTATTACGAGTTCATGTTTACAGAGCTCAGAATTGGTGTCTAAAGCCTTGGAATGAGGAGAATATTGTTTATGCTTACAATTTAGGAGGATTGGCTTCGGCGCTTTTTTGTGCTTATCATTTAAAATGGTGACGGTTCCAGGAAATACTTCTAAGCAAACTGTCCAATTGTGGTAAAACTGTTAAAATACACAATGAGAGTTCCCAGAAATGATTAAGAACGTGTAATAAACCCCTCAAGTACACGTAAATAGATTTTTACTACATTTACTGTCGAATTCAATCATGGAGGTTTCGAGTGGAAAGCTGTGAAATGACGAAAATACTGGTAATGTTTACAAGTACGGGTACTTCTGGAGGTGTTTTCACGGGACTGTGCTTTCAAATATTAAGAGTTCATGTTTACAGAGCTCAGAATTGGTGTCTAAAGCCTTTGAATCACGAGAATAGTTTTTATGTTTACAATTTAGGAGGATATGCTTTGTCGTTTCTTTGTGTTAATCAGTTAAAATGGTTGCGGTTCCAGTAAACACTTCTAAGCAAACTGTCTAATTGTGGTAAAACTGTTAAAATACACAATGAGAGTTCCCAGAAATGATTAAGAACGTGTAATAAACATCTCAAGTACACGTAAATAGATTTTTACTACATTTACTGTCGAATTCAATCACGGAGGTTTCCAGTGGAAAGCTGTGAAATGACGAAAATACTGGTAATGTTTACAAGTACGGGTACTTCTGGAGGCGTTTTCACGGGACTGTGCTTTCAAATATTAAGAGTTCATGTTTACAGAGCTCAGAATTGGTGTCTAAAGCCTTTGAATCACGAAAATAGTTTTTATGTTTACAATTTAGGAGGATTGGCTTTGGCGTTTTTTTTGTGTGAATCAGTTAAAATGGTGGCGGTTCCAGTAAACAGTTCTAAGAAAAATCTCTAATTGTGGTAAAACTGTTAAAATACACAATGAGAGTTCCCAGAAATGATTAAGAACGTGTAATAAACCCCTCAAGTACACGTAAATAGATTTTTACTACCTTTACTGTCGAATTCAATCACGGAGGTTTCGAGTGGAATGCTGTGAAATGACGAAATTCTGGTAATGTTTACAAGTCCGGGTACTTCGGGTGGCGTTTTCACGGGACTGTGCTTTCAAATATTAAGAGTTCATGTTTACAGAGCTCAGATTTGGTGTCTAAAGCCTTGGAATGACGAGAATAGTTTTTATGTTTACAATTTAGGAGGATTTGCTTTGTCGTTTCTTTGTGTTAATCAGTTAAAATGGTGGCGGTTCCAGTAAACACTTCTAAGCAAACTGTCTAATTGTGGTAAAACTGTTAAAATACACAATGAGAGTTCCCAGAAATGATTAAGAACGTGTAATAAACATCTCAAGTACACGTAAATAGATTTTTACTACATTTACTGTCGAATTCAATCACGGAGGTTTCCAGTGGAAAGCTGTGAAATGACGAAAATACTGGTAATGTTTACAAGTACGGGTACTTCTGGAGGCGTTTTCACGGGACTGTGCTTTCAAATATTAAGAGTTCATGTTTACAGAGCTCAGAATTGGTGTCTAAAGCCTTTGAATCACGAAAATAGTTTTTATGTTTACAATTTAGGAGGATTGGCTTTGGCGTTTTTTTTGTGTGAATCAGTTAAAATGGTGGCGGTTCCAGTAAACAGTTCTAAGAAAAATCTCTAATTGTGGTAAAACTGTTAAAATACACAATGAGAGTTCCCAGAAATGATTAAGAACGTGTAATAAACCCCTCAAGTACACGTAAATAGATTTTTACTACCTTTACTGTCGAATTCAATCACGGAGGTTTCGAGTGGAATGCTGTGAAATGACGAAATTCTGGTAATGTTTACAAGTCCGGGTACTTCGGGTGGCGTTTTCACGGGACTGTGCTTTCAAATATTAAGAGTTCATGTTTACAGAGCTCAGATTTGGTGTCTAAAGCCTTGGAATGACGAGAATAGTTTTTATGTTTACAATTTAGGAGGATTTGCTTTGTCGTTTCTTTGTGTTAATCAGTTAAAATGGTGGCGGTTCCAGTAAACACTTCTAAGCAAACTGTCTAATTGTGGTAAAACTGTTAAAATACACATTGATAGTTCCCAGAAATGATTAAGAACGTGTAATAAACACCTCAAGTACACGTAAATAGATTCTTACTACCTTTACTGTCGAATTCAATCACGGAGGTTTCGAGTGGAAAGCTGTGAAATGACGAAAATACGGGTAATGTTTACAAGTACGGGTACTTCTGGAGGCGTTTTCACGGGACTGTTCTTTCAAATATTAAGAGTTCATGTTTACAGAGCTCAGAATTGGTGTCTAAAGCCTTTGAATCACGAGAATAGTTTTTATGTTTACAATTTAGGAGGATTGGCGTTGGCGTTTTTTTGTGTGAATCAGTTAAAATGGTGGCGGTTCCAGTAAACAGTTCTAAGCAAACTCTCTAATTGTGGTAAAACTGTTAAAATACACAATTAGAGTTCACAGAAATGATTAAGAACGTGTAATAAACACCTCAAGTACACGTAAATAGATTCTTACTACCTTTACTGTCGAATTCAATCACGGAGGTTTCCCGTGGAAAGCTGTGAAATGACGAAAATACTGGTAATGTTTACAAGTCCGGGTACTTCTGGTGGCGTTTTCACGGGACTGTGCTTTCAATTATTACGAGTTCATGTTTACAGAGGTCAGAATTGGTGTCTAAAGCCTTGGAATGACGAGAATAGTTTATATGTTTACAATTTAGGAGGATTGGCTTTGGCTTTTTTTTGTGTGAATCAGTTAAAAGGGTGGCGGTTCCAGTAAATACTTCTAAGCAAACTGTCTAATTGTGGTAAAACTGTTAAAATACACAATGAGAGTTCCCAGAAATGATTAAGAACGTGTAATAAACATCTCAAGTACACGTAAATAGATTCTTACTACATTTACTCTCGAATTCAATCACGGAGGTTTCGAGTGGAAAGCTGTGAAATGACGAAAATACTGGTAATGTTTACAAGTCCGGGTACTTCGGATGGCGTTTTCACGGGACTTTGCTTTCAATTATTAAGAGTTCATGTTTACAGAGCTCAGAATTGGTGTCTAAAGCCTTTGAATCACGAGAATAGTTTTTATGTTTACAATTTAGGAGGATTGGCTTTGTCGTTTCTTTGTGTTAATCAGTTAAAATGGTGGCGGTTCCAGTAAACACTTCTAAGCAAACTGCCTAATTGTGGTAAAACTGTTAAAATACACAATGATAGTTCCCAGAAATGATTAAGAACGTGTAATAAACATCTCACGTACACGTAAATAGATTTTTACTACATTTACTGTCGAATTCAATCACGGAGGTTTCCAGTGGAAAGCTGTGAAATGACGAAAATACTGGTAATGTTTACAAGTACGGGTACTTCTGGAGGCGTTTTCACGGGACTGTGCTTTCAAATATTAAGAGTTCATGTTTACAGAGCTCAGAATTGGTGTCTAAAGCCTTTGAATCACGAAAATAGTTTTTATGTTTACAATTTAGGAGGATTGGCTTTGGCGTTTTTTTTGTGTGAATCAGTTAAAATGGTGGCGGTTCCAGTAAACAGTTGTAAGAAAAATCTCTAATTGTGGTAAAACTGTTAAAATACACAATGAGAGTTCCCAGCAATGATTAAGAACGTGTAATAAACCCCTCAAGTACACGTAAATAGATTTTTACTACCTTTACTGTCGAATTCAATCACGGAGGTTTCGAGTGGAATGCTGTGAAATGACGAAATTCTGGTAATGTTTACAAGTCCGGGTACTTCGGGTGGCGTTTTCACGGGACTGTGCTTTCAAATATTAAGAGTTCATGTTTACAGAGCTCAGATTTGGTGTCTAAAGCCTTGGAATGACGAGAATAGTTTTTATGTTTACAATTTAGGAGGATTTGCTTTGTCGTTTCTTTGTGTTAATCAGTTAAAATGGTGGCGGTTCCAGTAAACACTTCTAAGCAAACTGTCTAATTGTGGTAAAACTGTTAAAATACACAATGATAGTTCCCAGAAATGATTAAGAACGTGTAATAAACACCTCAAGTACACGTAAATAGATTCTTACTACCTTTACTGTCGAATTCAATCACGGAGGTTTCGAGTGGAAAGCTGTGAAATGACGAAAATACGGGTAATGTTTACAAGTACGGGTACTTCTGGAGGCGTTTTCACGGGACTGTTCTTTCAAATATTAAGAGTTCATGTTTACAGAGCTCAGAATTGGTGTCTAAAGCCTTTGAATCACGAGAATAGTTTTTATGTTTACAATTTAGGAGGATTGGCGTTGGCGTTTTTTTGTGTGAATCAGTTAAAATGGTGGCGGTTCCAGTAAACAGTTCTAAGCAAACTCTCTAATTGTGGTAAAACTGTTAAAATACACAATTAGAGTTCACAGAAATGATTAAGAACGTGTAATAAACACCTCAAGTACACGTAAATAGATTCTTACTACCTTTACTGTCGAATTCAATCACGGAGTTTTCCAGTGGAAAGCTGTGAAATGACGAAAATACTGGTAATGTTTACAAGTCCGGGTACTTCTGGTGGCGTTTTCACGGGACTGTGCTTTCAATTATTACGAGTTCATGTTTACAGAGGTCAGAATTGGTGTCTAAAGCCTTGGAATGACGAGAATAGTTTATATGTTTACAATTTAGGAGGATTGGCTTTGGCTTTTTTTTGTGTGAATCAGTTAAAATGGTGGCGGTTCCAGTAAACACTTCTAAGCAAACTGCCTAATTGTGGTAAAACTGTTAAAATACACAATGATAGTTCCCAGAAATGATTAAGAACGTGTAATAAACATCTCACGTACACGTAAATAGATTTTTACTACATTTACTGTCGAATTCAATCACGGAGGTTTCCAGTGGAAAGCTGTGAAATGACGAAAATACTGGTAATTTTTACAAGTACGGCTACTTCTGGTGGCATTTTCACGGGACTGTGCTATCAATTATTACGAGTTCATGTTTACAGAGCTCAGAATTGGTGTCTAAAGCCTTAGAATGACGAGAATAGTTTTTATGCTTACAATTTAGGAGGATTGGCTTCGGCGCTTTTTTGTGCGTATCATTTAAAATGGTGACGGTTCCAGGAAATACTTCTAAGCAAACTGTCCAATTGTGGTAAAACTGTTAAAATACACAATGAGAGTTCCCAGAAATGATTAAGAACGTGTAATAAAACCCTCAAGTACACGTAAATAGATTCTTACTACGTTTACTGTCGAATTCAATCACGGAGGTTTCGAGTGGAATGCTGTGAAATGACGAAATTCTGGTAATGTTTACAAGTCCGGGTACTTCGGGTGACGTTTTCACGGACTGTGCTTTCAATTATTACGAGTTCATGTTTACAGAGCTCAGAATTGGTGTCCAAAGCCTTGGAATGACGAGAATAGTTTTTATATTTACAATTTTGGAGGATTGGCTTTGGCTTTTTTTTGTGTGAATCAGTTAAAATGGTGGCGGTTCCAGTAAATACTTCTAAGCAAACTGTCTAATTGTGGTAAAACTGTTAAAATACACAATGAGAGTTCCCAGAAATGATTAAGAACGTGTAATAAACATCTCAAGTACACGTAAATAGATTCTTACTACATTTACTGTCGAATTCAATCACGGAGGTTTCGAGTGGAAAGCTGTGAAATGACGAAAATACTGGTAATGTTTACAAGTACGGGTACTTCTGGAGGTGTTTTCACGGGACTGTGCTTTCAAATATTAAGAGTTCATGTTTACAGAGCTCAGAATTGGTGTCTAAAGCCTTGGAATGAGGAGAATATTGTTTATGCTTACAATTTAGGAGGATTGGCTTCGGCGCTTTTTTGTGCGTATCATTTAAAATGGTGACGGTTCCAGGAAATACTTCTAAGCAAACTGTCCAATTGTGGTAAAACTGTTAAAATACACAATGAGAGTTCCCAGAAATGATTAAGAACGTGTAATAAACCCCTCAAGTACACGTAAATAGATTTTTACTACATTTACTGTCGAATTCAATCATGGAGGTTTCGAGTGGAAAGCTGTGAAATGACGAAAATACTGGTAATGTTTACAAGTACGGGTACTTCTGGAGGCGTTTTCACGGGACTGTGCTTTCAAATATTAAGAGTTCATGTTTACAGAGCTCAGAATTGGTGTCTAAAGCCTTTGAATCACGAGAATAGTTTTTATGTTTACAATTTAGGAGGATATGCTTTGTCGTTTTTTTGTGTGAATCAGTTAAAATGGTTGCGGTTCCAGTAAACACTTCTAAGCAAACTGTCTAATTGTGGTAAAACTGTTAAAATACACAATGAGAGTTCCCAGAAATGATTAAGAACGTGTAATAAACATCTCAAGTACACGTAAATAGATTCTTACTACATTTACTCTCGAATTCAATCACGGAGGTTTCCAGTGGAAAGCTGTGAAATGACGAAAATACTGGTAATGTTTACAAGTACGGGTACTTCTGGAGGCGTTTTCACGGGGCTGTGCTTTCAAATATTAAGAGTTCATGTTTACAGAGCTCAGAATTGGTGTCTAAAGCCTTTGAATCACGAGAATAGTTTTTATGTTTACAATTTAGGAGGATTGGCTTTGGCGTTTTTTTTGTGTGAATCAGTTAAAATGGTGGCGGTTCCAGTAAACAGTTCTAAGCAAACTGTCTAATTGTGGTAAAACTGTTAAAATACACAATGATAGTTCACAGAAATGATTAAGAACGTGTAATAAACACCTCAAGTACACGTAAATAGATTCTTACTACCTTTACTGTCGAATTCAATCACGGAGGTTTCGAGTGGAAAGCTGTGAAATGACGAAAATACGGGTAATGTTTACAAGTACGGGTACTTCTGGAGGCGTTTTCACGGGACTGTGCTTTCAAATATTAAGAGTTCATGTTTACAGAGCTCAGAATTGGTGTCTAAAGCCTTTGAATCACGAGAATAGTTTTTATGTTTACAATTTAGGAGGATTGGCGTTGGCGTTTTTTTGTGTGAATCAGTTAAAATGGTGGCGGTTCCAGTAAACAGTTCTAAGCAAACTCTCTAATTGTGGTAAAACTGTTAAAATACACAATGAGAGTTCACAGAAATGATTAAGAACGTGTAATAAACACCTCAAGTACACGTAAATAGATTCTTACTACCTTTACTGTCGAATTCAATCACGGAGGTTTCCCGTGGAAAGCTGTGAAATGACGAAAATACTGGTAATGTTTACAAGTCCGGGTACTTCTGGTGGCGTTTTCACGGGACTGTGCTTTCAATTATTACGAGTTCATGTTTACAGAGCTCAGAATTGGTGTCTAAAGCCTTGGAATGAGGAGAATATTGTTTATGCTTACAATTTAGGAGGATTGGCTTCGGCGCTTTTTTGTGCGTATCATTTAAAATGGTGACGGTTCCAGGAAATACTTCTAAGCAAACTGTCCAATTGTGGTAAAACTGTTAAAATACACAATGAGAGTTCCCAGAAATGATTAAGAACGTGTAATAAACCCCTCAAGTACACGTAAATAGATTTTTACTACATTTACTGTCGAATTCAATCATGGAGGTTTCGAGTGGAAAGCTGTGAAATGACGAAAATACTGGTAATGTTTACAAGTACGGGTACTTCTGGAGGTGTTTTCACGGGACTGTGCTTTCAAATATTAAGAGTTCATGTTTACAGAGCTCAGAATTGGTGTCTAAAGCCTTTGAATCACTAGAATAGTTTTTATGTTTACAATTTAGGAGGATATGCTTTGTCGTTTCTTTGTGTTAATCAGTTAAAATGGTTGCGGTTCCAGTAAACACTTCTAAGCAAACTGTCTAATTGTGGTAAAACTGTTAAAATACACAATGAGAGTTCCCAGAAATGATTAAGAACGTGTAATAAACATCTCAAGTACACGTAAATAGATTTTTACTACATTTACTGTCGAATTCAATCACGGAGGTTTCCAGTGGAAAGCTGTGAAATGACGAAAATACGGGTAATGTTTACAAGTACGGGTACTTCTGGAGGCGTTTTCACGGGACTGTGCTTTCAAATATTAAGAGTTCATGTTTACAAAGCTCAGAATTGGTGTCTAAAGCCTTTGAATCACGAGAATAGTTTTTATGTTTACAATTTAGGAGGATATGGTTTGTCGTTTCTTTGTGTTAATCAGTTAAAATGGTTGCGGTTCCAGTAAACACTTCTAAGCAAACTGTCTAATTGTGGTAAAACTGTTAAAATACACAATGATAGTTCCCAGAAATGATTAAGAACGTGTAATAAACACCTCAAGTACACGTAAATAGATTCTTACTACCTTTACTGTCGAATTCAATCACGGAGGTTTCGAGTGGAAAGCTGTGAAATGACGAAAATACGGGTAATGTTTACAAGTACGGGTACTTCTGGAGGCGTTTTCACGGGACTGTTCTTTCAAATATTAAGAGTTCATGTTTACAGAGCTCAGAATTGGTGTCTAAAGCCTTTGAATCACGAGAATAGTTTTTATGTTTACAATTTAGGAGGATTGGCGTTGGCGTTTTTTTGTGTGAATCAGTTAAAATGGTGGCGGTTCCAGTAAACAGTTCTAAGCAAACTCTCTAATTGTGGTAAAACTGTTAAAATACACAATTAGAGTTCACAGAAATGATTAAGAACGTGTAATAAACACCTCAAGTACACGTAAATAGATTCTTACTACCTTTACTGTCGAATTCAATCACGGAGGTTTCCCGTGGAAAGCTGTGAAATGACGAAAATACTGGTAATGTTTACAAGTCCGGGTACTTCTGGTGGCGTTTTCACGGGACTGTGCTTTCAATTATTACGAGTTCATGTTTACAGAGGTCAGAATTGGTGTCTAAAGCCTTTGAATCACGAGAATAGTTTATATGTTTACAATTTAGGAGGATTGGCTTTGGCTTTTTTTTGTGTGAATCAGTTAAAATGGTGGCGGTTCCAGTAAATACTTCTAAGCAAACTGTCTAATTGTGGTAAAACTGTTAAAATACACAATGAGAGTTCCCAGAAATGATTAAGAACGTGTAATAAACATCTCAAGTACACGTAAATAGATTCTTACTACATTTACTCTCAAATTCAATCACGGAGGTTTCGAGTGGAAAGCTGTGAAATGATGAAAATACTGGTAATGTTTACAAGTACGGGTACTTCTGGTAGCGTTTTCACGGGACTGTGCTTTCAAATATTAAGAGTTCATGTTTACAGAGGTCAGAATTGGTGTCTAAAGCCTTTGAATCACGAGAATACTTTTTGTGTCTACAATTTAGGAGGATTGGCTTTGGCGTTTTTTTTGTGTGAATCAGTTAAAATGGTGGCGGTTCCAGTAAATTCTTCTAAGCAAACTGTCTAATTGTGGTAAAACTGTTAAAATACACAATGAGAGTTCCCAGAAATGATTAAGAACGTTTAATGAACATCTCACGTACACGTAAATAGATTCTTATTACATTTACTGTCGAATTCAATCACGGAGGTTTCGAATGGAAAGCTGGGAAATGACGAAAATACTGGTAATGTTTACAAGTACGGGTACTTCTGGAGGCGTTTTCACGGGACTGTGCTTTCAAATATTAAGAGTTCATGTTTACAGAGCTCAGAATTGGTGTCCAAAGCCTTGGAATGACGAGAATAGTTTTTATATTTACAATTTTGGAGGATTGGCTTTGGCTTTTTTTTGTGTGAATCAGTTAAAATGGTGTCGGTTCCAGTAAATACTTCTAAGCAAACTGTCTAATTGTGGTAAAACTGTTAAAATACACAATTAGAGTTCACAGAAATGATTAAGAACGTGTAATAAACACCTCAAGTACACGTAAATAGATTCTTACTACCTTTACTGTCGAATTCAATCACGGAGGTTTCGAGTGGAAAGCTGTGAAATGACGAAAATACTGGTAATGTCTACAAGTCCGGGTACTTCTGGTGGCGTTTTCACGGGACTGTGCTTTCAATTATTACGAGTTCATGTTTACAGAGGTCAGAATTGGTGTCTAAAGCCTTGGAATGACGAGAATAGTTTATATGTTTACAATTTAGGAGGATTGGCTTTGGCTTTTTTTTGTGTGAATCAGTTAAAATGGTGGCGGTTCCAGTAAATACTTCTAAGCAAACTGTCTAATTGTGGTAAAACTGTTAAAATACACAATGAGAGTTCCCAGAAATGATTAAGAACGTGTAATAAACATCTCAAGTACACGTAAATAGATTCTTACTACATTTACTCTCGAATTCAATCACGGAGGTTTCGAGTGGAAAGCTGTGAAATGACGAAAATACTGGTAATGTTTACAAGTCCGGGTACTTCGGATGGCGTTTTCACGGGACTTTGCTTTCAATTATTAAGAGTTCATGTTTACAGAGCTCAGAATTGGTGTCTAAAGCCTTTGAATCACGAGAATAGTTTTTATGTTTACAATTTAGGAGGATTGGCTTTGTCGTTTCTTTGTGTTAATCAGTTAAAATGGTGGCGGTTCCAGTAAACACTTCTAAGCAAACTGCCTAATTGTGGTAAAACTGTTAAAATACACAATGATAGTTCCCAGAAATGATTAAGAACGTGTAATAAACATCTCACGTACACGTAAATAGATTTTTACTACATTTACTGTCGAATTCAATCACGGAGGTTTCCAGTGGAAAGCTGTGAAATGACGAAAATACTGGTAATTTTTACAAGTACGGCTACTTCTGGTGGCATTTTCACGGGACTGTGCTATCAATTATTACGAGTTCATGTTTACAGAGCTCAGAATTGGTGTCTAAAGCCTTAGAATGACGAGAATAGTTTTTATGTTTACAATTTAGAAGGATTGGCTTTGGCTTTTTTTTGTGTGAATCAGTTAAAATGGTGGCGGTTCCAGTAAATACTTCTAAGCAAACTGTCTAATTGTGGTAAAACTGTTAAAATACACAATGAGAGTTCCCAAAAATGATTAAGAACGTGTAATAAACATCTCAAGTACACGTAAATAGATTCTTACTACATTTACTGTCGAATTCAATCACGGAGGTTTCGAGTGGAAAGCTGTGAAATGACGAAAATACTGGTAATGTTTACAAGTACGGGTACTTCTGGAGGCGTTTTCACGGGACTGTGCTTTCAAATATTAAGAGTTCATGTTTACAGAGCTCAGAATTGGTGTCTAAAACCTTAGAATGAGGAGAATATTGTTTATGCTTACAATTTAGGAGGATTGGCTTCGGCGCTTTTTTGTGCGTATCATTTAAAATGGTGACGGTTCCAGGAAATACTTCTAAGCAAACTGTCCAATTGTGGTAAAACTGTTAAAATACACAATGAGAGTTCCCAGAAATGATTAAGAACGTGTAATAAACCCCTCAAGTACACGTAAATAGATTCTTACTACGTTTACTGTCGAATTCAATCACGGAGGTTTCGAGTGGAATGCTGTGAAATGACGAAATTCTGGTAATGTTTACAAGTCCGGGTACTTCGGGTGACGTTTTCACGGACTGTGCTTTCAATTATTACGAGTTCATGTTTACAGAGCTCAGAATTGGTGTCCAAAGCCTTGGAATGACGAGAATAGTTTTTATATTTACAATTTTGGAGGATTGGCTTTGGCTTTTTTTTGTGTGAATCACTTAAAATGGTGGCGGTTCCAGTAAATACTTCTAAGCAAACTGTCTAATTGTGGTAAAACTGTTAAAATACACAATGAGAGTTCCCAGAAATGATTAAGAACGTGTAATAAACATCTCAAGTACACGTAAATAGATTCTTACTACATTTACTGTCGAATTCAATCACGGAGGTTTCGAGTGGAAAGCTGTGAAATGACGAAAATACTGGTAATGTTTACAAGTACGGGTACTTCTGGAGGTGTTTTCACGGGACTGTGCTTTCAAATATTAAGAGTTCATGTTTACAGAGCTCAGAATTGGTGTCTAAAGCCTTTGAATCACGAGAATAGTTTTTATGTTTACAATTTAGGAGGATTGGCTTTGGCTTTTTTTTGTGTGAATCAGCTAAAATGGTGGCGGTTCCAGTAAACAGTTCTAAGCAAACTGTCCAATTGTGGTAAAACTGTTAAAATACACAATGAGAGTTCCCAGAAATGATTAAGAATGTGTAATAAACCCCTCAAGTACACGTAAATAGATTCTTACTACATTTACTGTCGAATTCAATCACGGAGGTTTCGAGTGGAATGCTTTGAAATGACGAAATTCTGGTAATGTTTACAAGTCCGGGTACTTCGGGTGGCGTTTTCACGGGACTGTGCTTTCAATTATTACGAGTTCATGTTTACAGAGCTCAGAATTGGTGTCTAAAGCCTTGGAATGACGAGAATAGTTTTTATATTTACAATTTAGGAGGATTGACTTTGGCTTTTTTTTTGTGTGAATCAGTTAAAATGGTGGCGGTTCCAGTAAATACTTCTAAGCAAACTGTCTAATTGTGGTAAAACTGTTAAAATACACAATGAGAGTTCCCAGAAATGATTAAGAACGTGTAATAAACATCTCAAGTACACGTAAATAGATTCTTACTACATTTACTGTCGAATTCAATCACGGAGGTTTCGAGTGGAAAGCTGTGAAATGACGAAAATACTGGTAATGTTTACAAGTACGGGTACTTCTGGAGGCGTTTTCACGGGACTGTGCTTTCAAATATTAAGAGTTCATGTTTACAGAGCTCAGAATTGGTGTCTAAAGCCTTTGAATCACGAGAATAGTTTTTATGTTTACAATTTAGGAGGATTGGCTTTGGCGTTTTTTTTGTGTGAATCAGTTAAAATGGTGGCGGTTCCAGTAAACAGTTCTAAGCAAACTGTCTAATTGTGGTAAAACTGTTAAAATACACAATGATAGTTCACAGAAATGATTAAGAACGTGTAATAAACACCTCAAGTACACGTAAATAGATTCTTACTACCTTTACTGTCGAATTCAATCACGGAGGTTTCGAGTGGAAAGCTGTGAAATGACGAAAATACGGGTAATGTTTACAAGTACGGGTACTTCTGGAGGCGTTTTCACGGGACTGTGCTTTCAAATATTAAGAGTTCATGTTTACAGAGCTCAGAATTGGTGTCTAAAGCCTTTGAATCACGAGAATAGTTTTTATGTTTACAATTTAGGAGGATTGGCGTTGGCGTTTTTTTGTGTGAATCAGTTAAAATGGTGGCGGTTCCAGTAAACAGTTCTAAGCAAACTCTCTAATTGTGGTAAAACTGTTAAAATACACAATGAGAGTTCACAGAAATGATTAAGAACGTGTAATAAACACCTCAAGTACACGTAAATAGATTCTTACTACCTTTACTGTCGAATTCAATCACGGAGGTTTCCCGTGGAAAGCTGTGAAATGACGAAAATACTGGTAATGTTTACAAGTCCGGGTACTTCTGGTGGCGTTTTCACGGGACTGTGCTTTCAATTATTACGAGTTCATGTTTACAGAGCTCAGAATTGGTGTCTAAAGCCTTGGAATGAGGAGAATATTGTTTATGCTTACAATTTAGGAGGATTGGCTTCGGCGCTTTTTTGTGCGTATCATTTAAAATGGTGACGGTTCCAGGAAATACTTCTAAGCAAACTGTCCAATTGTGGTAAAACTGTTAAAATACACAATGAGAGTTCCCAGAAATGATTAAGAACGTGTAATAAACCCCTCAAGTACACGTAAATAGATTTTTACTACATTTACTGTCGAATTCAATCATGGAGGTTTCGAGTGGAAAGCTGTGAAATGACGAAAATACTGGTAATGTTTACAAGTACGGGTACTTCTGGAGGTGTTTTCACGGGACTGTGCTTTCAAATATTAAGAGTTCATGTTTACAGAGCTCAGAATTGGTGTCTAAAGCCTTTGAATCACGAGAATAGTTTTTATGTTTACAATTTAGGAGGATATGCTTTGTCGTTTCTTTGTGTTAATCAGTTAAAATGGTTGCGGTTCCAGTAAACACTTCTAAGCAAACTGTCTAATTGTGGTAAAACTGTTAAAATACACAATGAGAGTTCCCAGAAATGATTAAGAACGTGTAATAAACATCTCAAGTACACGTAAATAGATTTTTACTACATTTACTGTCGAATTCAATCACGGAGGTTTCCAGTGGAAAGCTGTGAAATGACGAAAATACTGGTAATGTTTACAAGTACGGGTACTTCTGGAGGCGTTTTCACGGGACTGTGCTTTCAAATATTAAGAGTTCATGTTTACAGAGCTCAGAATTGGTGTCTAAAGCCTTTGAATCACGAAAATATTTTTTATGTTTACAATTTAGGAGGATTGGCTTTGGCGTTTTTTTTGTGTGAATCAGTTAAAATGGTGGCGGTTCCAGTAAACAGTTCTAAGAAAAATCTCTAATTGTGGTAAAACTGTTAAAATACACAATGAGAGTTCCCAGAAATGATTAAGAACGTGTAATAAACATCTCACGTACACGTAAATAGATTTTTACTACATTTACTGTCGAATTCAATCACGGAGGTTTCCAGTGGAAAGCTGTGAAATGACGAAAATACTGGTAATTTTTACAAGTACGGCTACTTCTGGTGGCATTTTCACGGGACTGTGCTATCAATTATTACGAGTTCATGTTTACAGAGCTCAGAATTGGTGTCTAAAGCCTTAGAATGACGAGAATAGTTTTTATGTTTACAATTTAGAAGGATTGGCTTTGGCTTTTTTTTGTGTGAATCAGTTAAAATGGTGGCGGTTCTAGTAAATACTTCTAAGCAAACTGTCTAATTGTGGTAAAACTGTTAAAATACACAATGAGAGTTCCCAAAAATGATTAAGAACGTGTAATAAACATCTCAAGTACACGTAAATAGATTCTTACTACATTTACTGTCGAATTCAATCACGGAGGTTTCGAGTGGAAAGCTGTGAAATGACGAAAATACTGGTAATGTTTACAAGTACGGGTACTTCTGGAGGCGTTTTCACGGGACTGTGCTTTCAAATATTAAGAGTTCATGTTTACAGAGCTCAGAATTGGTGTCTAAAGCCTTAGAATGAGGAGAATATTGTTTATGCTTACAATTTAGGAGGATTGGCTTCGGCGCTTTTTTGTGCGTATCATTTAAAATGGTGACGGTTCCAGGAAATACTTCTAAGCAAACTGTCCAATTGTGGTAAAACTGTTAAAATACACAATGAGAGTTCACAGAAATGATTAAGAACGTGTAATAAACCCCTCAAGTACACGTAAATAGATTCTTACTACGTTTACTGTCGAATTCAATCACGGAGGTTTCGAGTGGAATGCTGTGAAATGACGAAATTCTGGTAATGTTTACAAGTCCGGGTACTTCGGGTGACGTTTTCACGGACTGTGCTTTCAATTATTACGAGTTCATGTTTACAGAGCTCAGATTTGGTGTCCAAAGCCTTGGAATGACGAGAATAGTTTTTATATTTACAATTTTGGAGGATTGGCTTTGGCTTTTTTTTGTGTGAATCAGTTAAAATGGTGGCGGTTCCAGTAAATACTTCTAAGCAAACTGTCTAATTGTGGTAAAACTGTTAAAATACACAATGAGAGTTCCCAGAAATGATTAAGAACGTGTAATAAACATCTCAAGTACACGTAAATAGATTCTTACTACATTTACTGTCGAATTCAATCACGGAGGTTTCGAGTGGAAAGCTGTGAAATGACGAAAATACTGGTAATGTTTACAAGTACGGGTACTTCTGGAGGTGTTTTCACGGGACTGTGCTTTCAAATATTAAGAGTTCATGTTTACAGAGCTCAGAATTGGTGTCTAAAGCCTTTGAATCACGAGAATAGTTTTTATGTTTACAATTTAGGAGGATTGGCTTTGGCTTTTTTTTGTGTGAATCAGCTAAAATGGTGGCGGTTCCAGTAAACAGTTCTAAGCAAACTGTCCAATTGTGGTAAAACTGTTAAAATACACAATGAGAGTTCCCAGAAATGATTAAGAACGTGTAATAAACCCCTCAAGTACACGTAAATAGATTCTTACTACCTTTACTGTCGAATTCAATCACGGAGGTTTCCCGTGGAAAGCTGTGAAATGACGAAAATACTGGTAATGTTTACAAGTCCGGGTACTTCTGGTGGCGTTTTCACGGGACTGTGCTTTCAATTATTACGAGTTCATGTTTACAGAGCTCAGAATTGGTGTCTAAAGCCTTGGAATGAGGAGAATATTGTTTATGCTTACAATTTAGGAGGATTGGCTTCGGCGCTTTTTTGTGCGTATCATTTAAAATGGTGACGGTTCCAGGAAATACTTCTAAGCAAACTGTCCAATTGTGGTAAAACTGTTAAAATACACAATGAGAGTTCACAGAAATGATTAAGAACGTGTAATAAACCCCTCAAGTACACGTAAATAGATTTTTACTACATTTACTGTCGAATTCAATCATGGAGGTTTCGAGTGGAAAGCTGTGAAATGACGAAAATACTGGTAATGTTTACAAGTACGGGTACTTCTGGAGGTGTTTTCACGGGACTGTGCTTTCAAATATTAAGAGTTCATGTTTACAGAGCTCAGAATTGGTGTCTAAAGCCTTTGAATCACGAGAATAGTTTTTATGTTTACAATTTAGGAGGGTATGCTTTCTCGTTTCTTTGTGTTAATCAGTTAAAATGGTTGCGGTTCCAGTAAACACTTCTAAGCAAACTGTCTAATTGTGGTAAAACTGTTAAAATACACAATGAGAGTTCCCAGAAATGATTAAGAACGTGTAATAAACATCTCAAGTACACGTAAATAGATTTTTACTACATTTACTGTCGAATTCAATCACGGAGGTTTCCAGTGGAAAGCTGTGAAATGACGAAAATACTGGTAATGTTTACAAGTACGGGTACTTCTGGAGGCGTTTTCACGGGACTGTGCTTTCAAATATTAAGAGTTCATGTTTACAGAGCTCAGAATTGGTGTCTAAAGCCTTTGAATCACGAAAATATTTTTTATGTTTACAATTTAGGAGGATTGGCTTTGGCGTTTTTTTTGTGTGAATCAGTTAAAATGGTGGCGGTTCCAGTAAACAGTTCTAAGAAAAATCTCTAATTGTGGTAAAACTGTTAAAATACACAATGAGAGTTCCCAGAAATGATTAAGAACGTGTAATAAACCCCTCAAGTACACGTAAATAGATTTTTACTACCTTTACTGTCGAATTCAATCACGGAGGTTTCGAGTGGAATGCTGTGAAATGACGAAATTCTGGTAATGTTTACAAGTCCGGGTACTTCGGGTGGCGTTTTCACGGGACTGTGCTTTCAAATATTAAGAGTTCATGTTTACAGAGCTCAGATTTGGTGTCTAAAGCCTTGGAATGACGAGAATAGTTTTTATGTTTACAATTTAGGAGGATTTGCTTTGTCGTTTCTTTGTGTTAATCAGTTAAAATGGTGGCGGTTCCAGTAAACACTTCTAAGCAAACTGTCTAATTGTGGTAAAACTGTTAAAATACACAATGATAGTTCCCAGAAATGATTAAGAACGTGTAATAAACACCTCAAGTACACGTAAATAGATTCTTACTACCTTTACTGTCGAATTCAATCACGGAGGTTTCGAGTGGAAAGCTGTGAAATGACGAAAATACGGGTAATGTTTACAAGTACGGGTACTTCTGGAGGCGTTTTCACGGGACTGTTCTTTCAAATATTAAGAGTTCATGTTTACAGAGCTCAGAATTTGTGTCTAAAGCCTTTGAATCACGAGAATAGTTTTTATGTTTACAATTTAGGAGGATTGGCGTTGGCGTTTTTTTGTGTGAATCAGTTAAAATGGTGGCGGTTCCAGTAAACAGTTCTAAGCAAACTCTCTAATTGTGGTAAAACTGTTAAAATACACAATTAGAGTTCACAGAAATGATTAAGAACGTGTAATAAACACCTCAAGTACACGTAAATAGATTCTTACTACCTTTACTGTCGAATTCAATCACGGAGGTTTCCCGTGGAAAGCTGTGAAATGACGAAAATACTGGTAATGTTTACAAGTCCGGGTACTTCTGGTGGCGTTTTCACGGGACTGTGCTTTCAATTATTACGAGTTCATGTTTACAGAGCTCAGAATTGGTGTCTAAAGCCTTGGAATGACGAGAATAGTTTTTATATTTACAATTTAGGAGGATTGACTTTGGCTTTTTTTTTGTGTGAATCAGTTAAAATGGTGGCGGTTCCAGTAAATACTTCTAAGCAAACTGTCTAATTGTGGTAAAACTGTTAAAATACACAATGAGAGTTCCCAGAAATGATTAAGAACGTGTAATAAACATCTCAAGTACACGTAAATAGATTCTTACTACATTTACTGTCGAATTCAATCACGGAGGTTTCGAGTGGAAAGCTGTGAAATGACGAAAATACTGGTAATGTTTACAAGTACGGGTACTTCTGGAGGCGTTTTCACGGGACTGTGCTTTCAAATATTAAGAGTTCATGTTTACAGAGCTCAGAATTGGTGTCTAAAGCCTTTGAATCACGAGAATAGTTTTTATGTTTACAATTTAGGAGGATTGGCTTTGGCGTTTTTTTTGTGTGAATCAGTTAAAATGGTGGCGGTTCCAGTAAACAGTTCTAAGCAAACTGTCTAATTGTGGTAAAACTGTTAAAATACACAATGATAGTTCACAGAAATGATTAAGAACGTGTAATAAACACCTCAAGTACACGTAAATAGATTCTTACTACCTTTACTGTCGAATTCAATCACGGAGGTTTCGAGTGGAAAGCTGTGAAATGACGAAAATACGGGTAATGTTTACAAGTACGGGTACTTCTGGAGGCGTTTTCACGGGACTGTGCTTTCAAATATTAAGAGTTCATGTTTACAGAGCTCAGAATTGGTGTCTAAAGCCTTTGAATCACGAGAATAGTTTTTATGTTTACAATTTAGGAGGATTGGCGTTGGCGTTTTTTTGTGTGAATCAGTTAAAATGGTGGCGGTTCCAGTAAACAGTTCTAAGCAAACTCTCTAATTGTGGTAAAACTGTTAAAATACACAATGAGAGTTCACAGAAATGATTAAGAACGTGTAATAAACACCTCAAGTACACGTAAATAGATTCTTACTACCTTTACTGTCGAATTCAATCACGGAGGTTTCCCGTGGAAAGCTGTGAAATGACGAAAATACTGGTAATGTTTACAAGTCCGGGTACTTCTGGTGGCGTTTTCACGGGACTGTGCTTTCAAATATTAAGAGTTCATGTTTACAGAGCTCAGAATTGGTGTCTAAAGCCTTGGAATGAGGAGAATATTGTTTATGCTTACAATTTAGGAGGATTGGCTTCGGCGCTTTTTTGTGCGTATCATTTAAAATGGTGACGGTTCCAGGAAATACTTCTAAGCAAACTGTCCAATTGTGGTAAAACTGTTAAAATACACAATGAGAGTTCCCAGAAATGATTAAGAACGTGTAATAAACCCCTCAAGTACACGTAAATAGATTTTTACTACATTTACTGTCGAATTCAATCATGGAGGTTTCGAGTGGAAAGCTGTGAAATGACGAAAATACTGGTAATGTTTACAAGTACGGGTACTTCTGGAGGTGTTTTCACGGGACTGTGCTTTCAAATATTAAGAGTTCATGTTTACAGAGCTCAGAATTGGTGTCTAAAGCCTTTGAATCACGAGAATAGTTTTTATGTTTACAATTTAGGAGGATATGCTTTGTCGTTTCTTTGTGTTAATCAGTTAAAATGGTTGCGGTTCCAGTAAACACTTCTAAGCAAACTGTCTAATTGTGGTAAAACTGTTAAAATACACAATGAGAGTTCCCAGAAATGATTAAGAACGTGTAATAAACATCTCAAGTACACGTAAATAGATTTTTACTACATTTACTGTCGAATTCAATCACGGAGGTTTCCAGTGGAAAGCTGTGAAATGACGAAAATACTGGTAATGTTTACAAGTACGGGTACTTCTGGAGGCGTTTTCACGGGACTGTGCTTTCAAATATTAAGAGTTCATGTTTACAGAGCTCAGAATTGGTGTCTAAAGCCTTTGTATCACGAAAGTAGTTTTTATGTTTACAATTTAGGAGGATTGGCTTTGGCGTTTTTTTTGTGTGAATCAGTTAAAATGGTGGCGGTTCCAGTAAACAGTTCTAAGAAAAATCTCTAATTGTGGTAAAACTGTTAAAATACACAATGAGAGTTCCCAGAAATGATTAAGAACGTGTAATAAACCCCTCAAGTACACGTAAATAGATTTTTACTACCTTTACTGTCGAATTCAATCACGGAGGTTTCGAGTGGAATGCTGTGAAATGACGAAATTCTGGTAATGTTTACAAGTCCGGGTACTTCGGGTGGCGTTTTCACGGGACTGTGCTTTCAAATATTAAGAGTTCATGTTTACAGAGCTCAGAATTGGTGTCTAAAGCCTTGGAATGACGAGAATAGTTTTTATGTTTACAATTTAGGAGGATTGGCTTTGTCGTTTCTTTGTGTTAATAAGTTAAAATGGTGGCGGTTCCAGTAAACACTTCTAAGCAAACTGCCTAATTGTGGTAAAACTGTTAAAATACACAATGAGAGTTCCCAGAAATGATTAAGAACGTGTAATAAACATCTCACGTACACGTAAATAGATTTTTACTACATTTACTGTCGAATTCAATCACGGAGGTTTCCAGTGGAAAGCTGTGAAATGACGAAAATACTGGTAATTTTTACAAGTACGGCTACTTCTGGTGGCATTTTCACGGGACTGTGCTATCAATTATTACGAGTTCATGTTTACAGAGCTCAGAATTGGTGTCTAAAGCCTTAGAATGACGAGAATAGTTTTTATGTTTACAATTTAGAAGGATTGGCTTTGGCTTTTTTTTGTGTGAATCAGTTAAAATGGTGGCGGTTCTAGTAAATACTTCTAAGCAAACTGTCTAATTGTGGTAAAACTGTTAAAATACACAATGAGAGTTCCCAAAAATGATTAAGAACGTGTAATAAACATCTCAAGTACACGTAAATAGATTCTTACTACATTTACTGTCGAATTCAATCACGGAGGTTTCGAGTGGAAAGCTGTGAAATGACGAAAATACTGGTAATGTTTACAAGTACGGGTACTTCTGGAGGCGTTTTCACGGGACTGTGCTTTCAAATATTAAGAGTTCATGTTTACAGAGCTCAGAATTGGTGTCTAAAGCCTTAGAATGAGGAGAATATTGTTTATGCTTACAATTTAGGAGGATTGGCTTCGGCGCTTTTTTGTGCGTATCATTTAAAATGGTGACGGTTCCAGGAAATACTTCTAAGCAAACTGTCCAATTGTGGTAAAACTGTTAAAATACACAATGAGAGTTCCCAGAAATGATTAAGAACGTGTAATAAACCCCTCAAGTACACGTAAATAGATTCTTACTACGTTTACTGTCGAATTCAATCACGGAGGTTTCGAGTGGAATGCTGTGAAATGACGAAATTCTGGTAATGTTTACAAGTCCGGGTACTTCGGGTGACGTTTTCACGGACTGTGCTTTCAATTATTACGAGTTCATGTTTACAGAGCTCAGATTTGGTGTCCAAAGCCTTGGAATGACGAGAATAGTTTTTATATTTACAATTTTGGAGGATTGGCTTTGGCTTTTTTTTGTGTGAATCAGTTAAAATGGTGGCGGTTCCAGTAAATACTTCTAAGCAAACTGTCTAATTGTGGTAAAACTGTTAAAATACACAATGAGAGTTCCCAGAAATGATTAAGAACGTGTAATAAACATCTCAAGTACACGTAAATAGATTCTTACTACATTTACTGTCGAATTCAATCACGGAGGTTTCGAGTGGAAAGCTGTGAAATGACGAAAATACTGGTAATGTTTACAAGTACGGGTACTTCTGGAGGTGTTTTCACGGGACTGTGCTTTCAAATATTAAGAGTTCATGTTTACAGAGCTCAGAATTGGTGTCTAAAGCCTTTGAATCACGAGAATAGTTTTTATGTTTACAATTTAGGAGGATTGGCTTTGGCTTTTTTTTGTGTGAATCAGCTAAAATGGTGGCGGTTCCAGTAAACAGTTCTAAGCAAACTGTCCAATTGTGGTAAAACTGTTAAAATACACAATGAGAGTTCCCAGAAATGATTAAGAACGTGTAATAAACCCCTCAAGTACACGTAAATAGATTCTTACTACCTTTACTGTCGAATTCAATCACGGAGGTTTCCCGTGGAAAGCTGTGAAATGACGAAAATACTGGTAATGTTTACAAGTCCGGGTACTTCTGGTGGCGTTTTCACGGGACTGTGCTTTCAATTATTACGAGTTCATGTTTACAGAGCTCAGAATTGGTGTCTAAAGCCTTGGAATGAGGAGAATATTGTTTATGCTTACAATTTAGGAGGATTGGCTTCGGCGCTTTTTTGTGCGTATCATTTAAAATGGTGACGGTTCCAGGAAATACTTCTAAGCAAACTGTCCAATTGTGGTAAAACTGTTAAAATACACAATGAGAGTTCCCAGAAATGATTAAGAACGTGTAATAAACCCCTCAAGTACACGTAAATAGATTTTTACTACATTTACTGTCGAATTCAATCATGGAGGTTTCGAGTGGAAAGCTGTGAAATGACGAAAATACTGGTAATGTTTACAAGTACGGGTACTTCTGGAGGTGTTTTCACGGGACTGTGCTTTCAAATATTAAGAGTTCATGTTTACAGAGCTCAGAATTGGTGTCTAAAGCCTTTGAATCACGAGAATAGTTTTTATGTTTACAATTTAGGAGGGTATGCTTTCTCGTTTCTTTGTGTTAATCAGTTAAAATGGTTGCGGTTCCAGTAAACACTTCTAAGCAAACTGTCTAATTGTGGTAAAACTGTTAAAATACACAATGAGAGTTCCCAGAAATGATTAAGAACGTGTAATAAACATCTCAAGTACACGTAAATAGATTTTTACTACATTTACTGTCGAATTCAATCACGGAGGTTTCCAGTGGAAAGCTGTGAAATGACGAAAATACTGGTAATGTTTACAAGTACGGGTACTTCTGGAGGCGTTTTCACGGGACTGTGCTTTCAAATATTAAGAGTTCATGTTTACAGAGCTCAGAATTGGTGTCTAAAGCCTTTGAATCACGAAAATATTTTTTATGTTTACAATTTAGGAGGATTGGCTTTGGCGTTTTTTTTGTGTGAATCAGTTAAAATGGTGGCGGTTCCAGTAAACAGTTCTAAGAAAAATCTCTAATTGTGGTAAAACTGTTAAAATACACAATGAGAGTTCCCAGAAATGATTAAGAACGTGTAATAAACCCCTCAAGTACACGTAAATAGATTTTTACTACCTTTACTGTCGAATTCAATCACGGAGGTTTCGAGTGGAATGCTGTGAAATGACGAAATTCTGGTAATGTTTACAAGTCCGGGTACTTCGTGTGGCGTTTTCACGGGACTGTGCTTTCAAATATTAAGAGTTCATGTTTACAGAGCTCAGATTTGGTGTCTAAAGCCTTGGAATGACGAGAATAGTTTTTATGTTTACAATTTAGGAGGATTTGCTTTGTCGTTTCTTTGTGTTAATCAGTTAAAATGGTGGCGGTTCCAGTAAACACTTCTAAGCAAACTGTCTAATTGTGGTAAAACTGTTAAAATACACAATGATAGTTCCCAGAAATGATTAAGAACGTGTAATAAACACCTCAAGTACACGTAAATAGATTCTTACTACCTTTACTGTCGAATTCAATCACGGAGGTTTCGAGTGGAAAGCTGTGAAATGACGAAAATACGGGTAATGTTTACAAGTACGGGTACTTCTGGAGGCGTTTTCACGGGACTGTTCTTTCAAATATTAAGAGTTCATGTTTACAGAGCTCAGAATTTGTGTCTAAAGCCTTTGAATCACGAGAATAGTTTTTATGTTTACAATTTAGGAGGATTGGCGTTGGCGTTTTTTTGTGTGAATCAGTTAAAATGGTGGCGGTTCCAGTAAACAGTTCTAAGCAAACTCTCTAATTGTGGTAAAACTGTTAAAATACACAATTAGAGTTCACAGAAATGATTAAGAACGTGTAATAAACACCTCAAGTACACGTAAATAGATTCTTACTACCTTTACTGTCGAATTCAATCACGGAGGTTTCCCGTGGAAAGCTGTGAAATGACGAAAATACTGGTAATGTTTACAAGTCCGGGTACTTCTGGTGGCGTTTTCACGGGACTGTGCTTTAAATTATTACGAGTTCATGTTTACAGAGGTCAGAATTGGTGTCTAAAGCCTTGGAATGACGAGAATAGTTTTTGTGTCTACAATTTAGGAGGATTGGCTTTGGCTTTTTTTTGTGTGAATCAGTTAAAATGGTGGCGGTTCCAGTAAATACTTCTAAGCAAACTGTCTAATTGTGGTAAAACTGTTAAAATACACAATGAGAGTTCCCAGAAATGATTAAGAACGTGTAATAAACATCTCAAGTACACGTAAATAGATTCTTACTACATTTACTGTCGAATTCAATCACGGAGGTTTCGAGTGGAAAGCTGTGAAATGACGAAAATACTGGTAATGTTTACAAGTACGGGTACTTCTGGAGGTGTTTTCACGGGACTGTGCTTTCAAATATTAAGAGTTCATGTTTACAGAGCTCAGAATTGGTGTCTAAAGCCTTTGAATCACGAGAATAGTTTTTATGTTTACAATTTAGGAGGATTGGCTTTGGCTTTTTTTTGTGTGAATCAGCTAAAATGGTGGCGGTTCCAGTAAACAGTTCTAAGCAAACTGTCCAATTGTGGTAAAACTGTTAAAATACACAATGAGAGTTCCCAGAAATGATTAAGAACGTGTAATAAACCCCTCAAGTACACGTAAATAGATTCTTACTACATTTACTGTCGAATTCAATCACGGAGGTTTCGAGTGGAATGCTGTGAAATGACGAAATTCTGGTAATGTTTACAAGTCCGGGTACTTCGGGTGGCGTTTTCACAGGACTGTGCTTTCAATTATTACGAGTTCATGTTTACAGAGCTCAGAATTGGTGTCTAAAGCCTTGGAATGACGAGAATAGTTTTTATATTTACAATTTAGGAGGATTGACTTTGGCTTTTTTTTTGTGTGAATCAGTTAAAATGGTGGCGGTTCCAGTAAATACTTCTAAGCAAACTGTCTAATTGTGGTAAAACTGTTAAAATACACAATGAGAGTTCCCAGAAATGATTAAGAACGTGTAATAAATATCTCAAGTACACGTAAATAGATTCTTACTACATTTACTGTCGAATTCAATCACGGAGGTTTCGAGTGGAAAGCTGTGAAATGACGAAAATACTGGTAATGTTTACAAGTACGGGTACTTCTGGAGGTGTTTTCACGGGACTGTGCTTTCAAATATTAAGAGTTCATGTTTACAGAGCTCAGAATTGGTGTCTAAAGCCTTTGAATCACGAGAATAGTTTTTATGTTTACAATTTAGGAGGGTATGCTTTCTCGTTTCTTTGTGTTAATCAGTTAAAATGGTTGCGGTTCCAGTAAACACTTCTAAGCAAACTGTCTAATTGTGGTAAAACTGTTAAAATACACAATGAGAGTTCCCAGAAATGATTAAGAACGTGTAATAAACATCTCAAGTACACGTAAATAGATTTTTACTACATTTACTGTCGAATTCAATCACGGAGGTTTCCAGTGGAAAGCTGTGAAATGACGAAAATACTGGTAATGTTTACAAGTACGGGTACTTCTGGAGGCGTTTTCACGGGACTGTGCTTTCAAATATTAAGAGTTCATGTTTACAGAGCTCAGAATTGGTGTCTAAAGCCTTTGAATCACGAAAATATTTTTTATGTTTACAATTTAGGAGGATTGGCTTTGGCGTTTTTTTTGTGTGAATCAGTTAAAATGGTGGCGGTTCCAGTAAACAGTTCTAAGAAAAATCTCTAATTGTGGTAAAACTGTTAAAATACACAATGAGAGTTCCCAGAAATGATTAAGAACGTGTAATAAACCCCTCAAGTACACGTAAATAGATTTTTACTACCTTTACTGTCGAATTCAATCACGGAGGTTTCGAGTGGAATGCTGTGAAATGACGAAATTCTGGTAATGTTTACAAGTCCGGGTACTTCGTGTGGCGTTTTCACGGGACTGTGCTTTCAAATATTAAGAGTTCATGTTTACAGAGCTCAGATTTGGTGTCTAAAGCCTTGGAATGACGAGAATAGTTTTTATGTTTACAATTTAGGAGGATTTGCTTTGTCGTTTCTTTGTGTTAATCAGTTAAAATGGTGGCGGTTCCAGTAAACACTTCTAAGCAAACTGTCTAATTGTGGTAAAACTGTTAAAATACACAATGATAGTTCCCAGAAATGATTAAGAACGTGTAATAAACACCTCAAGTACACGTAAATAGATTCTTACTACCTTTACTGTCGAATTCAATCACGGAGGTTTCGAGTGGAAAGCTGTGAAATGACGAAAATACGGGTAATGTTTACAAGTACGGGTACTTCTGGAGGCGTTTTCACGGGACTGTTCTTTCAAATATTAAGAGTTCATGTTTACAGAGCTCAGAATTTGTGTCTAAAGCCTTTGAATCACGAGAATAGTTTTTATGTTTACAATTTAGGAGGATTGGCGTTGGCGTTTTTTTGTGTGAATCAGTTAAAATGGTGGCGGTTCCAGTAAACAGTTCTAAGCAAACTCTCTAATTGTGGTAAAACTGTTAAAATACACAATTAGAGTTCACAGAAATGATTAAGAACGTGTAATAAACACCTCAAGTACACGTAAATAGATTCTTACTACCTTTACTGTCGAATTCAATCACGGAGGTTTCCCGTGGAAAGCTGTGAAATGACGAAAATACTGGTAATGTTTACAAGTCCGGGTACTTCTGGTGGCGTTTTCACGGGACTGTGCTTTAAATTATTACGAGTTCATGTTTACAGAGGTCAGAATTGGTGTCTAAAGCCTTGGAATGACGAGAATAGTTTTTGTGTCTACAATTTAGGAGGATTGGCTTTGGCTTTTTTTTGTGTGAATCAGTTAAAATGGTGGCGGTTCCAGTAAATACTTCTAAGCAAACTGTCTAATTGTGGTAAAACTGTTAAAATACACAATGAGAGTTCCCAGAAATGATTAAGAACGTGTAATAAACATCTCAAGTACACGTAAATAGATTCTTACTACATTTACTGTCGAATTCAATCACGGAGGTTTCGAGTGGAAAGCTGTGAAATGACGAAAATACTGGTAATGTTTACAAGTACGGGTACTTCTGGAGGTGTTTTCACGGGACTGTGCTTTCAAATATTAAGAGTTCATGTTTACAGAGCTCAGAATTGGTGTCTAAAGCCTTTGAATCACGAGAATAGTTTTTATGTTTACAATTTAGGAGGATTGGCTTTGGCTTTTTTTTGTGTGAATCAGCTAAAATGGTGGCGGTTCCAGTAAACAGTTCTAAGCAAACTGTCCAATTGTGGTAAAACTGTTAAAATACACAATGAGAGTTCCCAGAAATGATTAAGAACGTGTAATAAACCCCTCAAGTACACGTAAATAGATTCTTACTACATTTACTGTCGAATTCAATCACGGAGGTTTCGAGTGGAATGCTGTGAAATGACGAAATTCTGGTAATGTTTACAAGTCCGGGTACTTCGGGTGGCGTTTTCACAGGACTGTGCTTTCAATTATTACGAGTTCATGTTTACAGAGCTCAGAATTGGTGTCTAAAGCCTTGGAATGACGAGAATAGTTTTTATATTTACAATTTAGGAGGATTGACTTTGGCTTTTTTTTTGTGTGAATCAGTTAAAATGGTGGCGGTTCCAGTAAATACTTCTAAGCAAACTGTCTAATTGTGGTAAAACTGTTAAAATACACAATGAGAGTTCCCAGAAATGATTAAGAACGTGTAATAAACATCTCAAGTACACGTAAATAGATTCTTACTACATTTACTGTCGAATTCAATCACGGAGGTTTCGAGTGGAAAGCTGTGAAATGACGAAAATACTGGTAATGTTTACAAGTACGGGTACTTCTGGAGGCGTTTTCACGGGACTGTGCTTTCAAATATTAAGAGTTCATGTTTACAGAGCTCAGAATTGGTGTCTAAAGCCTTTGAATCACGAGAATAGTTTTTATGTTTACAATTTAGGAGGATTGGCTTTGGCGGTTTTTTTGTGTGAATCAGTTAAAATGGTGGCGGTTCCAGTAAACAGTTCTAAGCAAACTGTCTAATTGTGGTAAAACTGTTAAAATACACAATGATAGTTCACAGAAATGATTAAGAACGTGTAATAAACACCTCAAGTACACGTAAATAGATTCTTACTACCTTTACTGTCGAATTCAATCACGGAGGTTTCGAGTGGAAAGCTGTGAAATGACGAAAATACGGGTAATGTTTGCAAGTACGGGTACTTCTGGAGGCGTTTTCACGGGACTGTGCTTTCAAATATTAAGAGTTCATGTTTACAGAGCTCAGAATTGGTGTCTAAAGCCTTTGAATCACGAGAATAGTTTTTATGTTTACAATTTAGGAGGATTGGCGTTGGCGTTTTTTTGTGTGAATCAGTTAAAATGGTGGCGGTTCCAGTAAACAGTTCTAAGCAAACTCTCTAATTGTGGTAAAACTGTTAAAATACACAATGAGAGTTCACAGAAATGATTAAGAACGTGTAATAAACACCTCAAGTACACGTAAATAGATTCTTACTACCTTTACTGTCGAATTCAATCACGGAGGTTTCCCGTGGAAAGCTGTGAAATGACGAAAATACTGGTAATGTTTACAAGTCCGGGTACTTCGGGTGGCGTTTTCACGGGACTGTGCTTTCAATTATTACGAGTTCATGTTTACAGAGCTCAGAATTGGTGTCTAAAGCCTTGGAATGAGGAGAATATTGTTTATGCTTACAATTTAGGAGGATTGGCTTCGGCGCTTTTTTGTGCGTATCATTTAAAATGGTGACGGTTCCAGGAAATACTTTTAAGCAAACTGTCCAATTGTGGTAAAACTGTTAAAATACACAATGAGAGTTCCCAGAAATGATTAAGAACGTGTAATAAACCCCTCAAGTACACGTAAATAGATTTTTACTACATTTACTGTCGAATTCAATCATGGAGGTTTCGAGTGGAAAGCTGTGAAATGACAAAAATACTGGTAATGTTTACAAGTACGGGTACTTCTGGAGGTGTTTTCACGGGACTGTGCTTTCAAATATTAAGAGTTCATGTTTACAGAGCTCAGAATTGGTGTCTAAAGCCTTTGAATCACGAGAATAGTTTTTATGTTTACAATTTAGGAGGATATGCTTTGTCGTTTCTTTGTGTTAATCAGTTAAAATGGTTGCGGTTCCAGTAAACACTTCTAAGCAAACTGTCTAATTGTGGTAAAACTGTTAAAATACACAATGAGAGTTCCCAGAAATGATTAAGAACGTGTAATAAACATCTCAAGTACACGTAAATAGATTTTTACTACATTTACTGTCGAATTCAATCACGGAGGTTTCCAGTGGAAAGCTGTGAAATGACGAAAATACTGGTAATGTTTACAAGTACGGGTACTTCTGGAGGCGTTTTCACGGGACTGTGCTTTCAAATATTAAGAGTTCATGTTTACAGAGCTCAGAATTGGTGTCTAAAGCCTTTGAATCACGAAAATAGTTTTTATGTTTACAATTTAGGAGGATTGGCTTTGGCGTTTTTTTTGTGTGAATCAGTTAAAATGGTGGCGGTTCCAGTAAACAGTTCTAAGAAAAATCTCTAATTGTGGTAAAACTGTTAAAATACACAATGAGAGTTCCCAGAAATGATTAAGAACGTGTAATAAACCCCTCAAGTACACGTAAATAGATTTTTACTACCTTTACTGTCGAATTAAATCACGGAGGTTTCGAGTGGAATGCTGTGAAATGACGAAATTCTGGTAATGTTTACAAGTCCGGGTACTTCGGGTGGCGTTTTCACGGGACTGTGCTTTCAAATATTAAGAGTTCATGTTTACAGAGCTCAGAATTGGTGTCTAAAGCCTTGGAATGACGAGAATAGTTTTTATGTTTACAATTTAGGAGGATTGGCTTTGTCGTTTCTTTGTGTTAATCAGTTAAAATGGTGGCGGTTCCAGTAAAAACTTCTAAGCAAACTGCCTAATTGTGGTAAAACTGTTAAAATACACAATGATAGTTCCCAGAAATGATTAAGAACGTGTAATAAACATCTCACGTACACGTAAATAGATTTTTACTACATTTACTGTCGAATTCAATCACGGAGGTTTCCAGTGGAAAGCTGTGAAATGACGAAAATACTGGTAATTTTTACAAGTACGGCTACTTCTGGTGGCATTTTCACGGGACTGTGCTATCAATTATTACGAGTTCATGTTTACAGAGCTCAGAATTGGTGTCTAAAGCCTTAGAATGACGAGAATAGTTTTTATGTTTACAATTTAGAAGGATTGGCTTTGGCTTTTTTTTGTGTGAATCAGTTAAAATGGTGGCGGTTCCAGTAAATACTTCTAAGCAAACTGTCTAATTGTGGTAAAACTGTTAAAATACACAATGAGAGTTCCCAAAAATGATTAAGAACGTGTAATAAACATCTCAAGTACACGTAAATAGATTCTTACTACATTTACTGTCGAATTCAATCACGGAGGTTTCGAGTGGAAAGCTGTGAAATGACGAAAATACTGGTAATGTTTACAAGTACGGGTACTTCTGGAGGCGTTTTCACGGGACTGTGCTTTCAAATATTAAGAGTTCATGTTTACAGAGCTCAGAATTGGTGTCTAAAGCCTTAGAATGAGGAGAATATTGTTTATGCTTACAATTTAGGAGGATTGGCTTCGGCGCTTTTTTGTGCGTATCATTTAAAATGGTGACGGTTCCAGGAAATACTTCTAAGCAAACTCTCCAATTGTGGTAAAACTGTTAAAATACACAATGAGAGTTCCCAGAAATGATTAAGAACGTGTAATAAACCCCTCAAGTACACGTAAATAGATTTTTACTACATTTACTGTCGAATTCAATCATGGAGGTTTCGAGTGGAAAGCTGTGAAATGACGAAAATACTGGTAATGTTTACAAGTACGGGTACTTCTGGAGGTGTTTTCACGGGACTGTGCTTTCAAATATTAAGAGTTCATGTTTACAGAGCTCAGAATTGGTGTCTAAAGCCTTTGAATCACGAGAATAGTTTTTATGTTTACAATTTAGGAGGGTATGCTTTGTCGTTTCTTTGTGTTAATCAGTTAAAATGGTTGCGGTTCCAGTAAACACTTCTAAGCAAACTGTCTAATTGTGGTAAAACTGTTAAAATACACAATGAGAGTTCCCAGAAATGATTAAGAACGTGTAATAAACATCTCAAGTACACGTAAATAGATTTTTACTACCTTTACTGTCGAATTCAATCACGGAGGTTTCGAGTGGAATGCTGTGAAATGACGAAATTCTGGTAATGTTTACAAGTCCGGGTACTTCGGGTGGCGTTTTCACGGGACTGTGCTTTCAAATATTAAGAGTTCATGTTTACAGAGCTCAGAATTGGTGTCTAAAGCCTTGGAATGACGAGAATAGTTTTTATGTTTACAATTTAGGAGGATTGGCTTTGTCGTTTCTTTGTGTTAATCAGTTAAAATGGTGGCGGTTCCAGTAAACACTTCTAAGCAAACTGCCTAATTGTGGTAAAACTGTTAAAATACACAATGATAGTTCCCAGAAATGATTAAGAACGTGTAATAAACATCTCACGTACACGTAAATAGATTTTTACTACATTTACTGTCGAATTCAATCACGGAGGTTTCCAGTGGAAAGCTGTGAAATGACGAAAATACTGGTAATTTTTACAAGTACGGCTACTTCTGGTGGCATTTTCACGGGACTGTGCTATCAATTATTACGAGTTCATGTTTACAGAGCTCAGAATTGGTGTCTAAAGCCTTAGAATGACGAGAATAGTTTTTATGTTTACAATTTAGAAGGATTGGCTTTGGCTTTTTTTTGTGTGAATCAGTTAAAATGGTGGCGGTTCCAGTAAATACTTCTAAGCAAACTGTCTAATTGTGGTAAAACTGTTAAAATACACAATGAGAGTTCCCAAAAATGATTAAGAACGTGTAATAAACATCTCAAGTACACGTAAATAGATTCTTACTACATTTACTGTCGAATTCAATCACGGAGGTTTCGAGTGGAAAGCTGTGAAATGACGAAAATACTGGTAATGTTTACAAGTACGGGTACTTCTGGAGGCGTTTTCACGGGACTGTGCTTTCAAATATTAAGAGTTCATGTTTACAGAGCTCAGAATTGGTGTCTAAAGCCTTAGAATGAGGAGAATATTGTTTATGCTTACAATTTAGGAGGATTGGCTTCGGCGCTTTTTTGTGCGTATCATTTAAAATGGTGACGGTTCCAGGAAATACTTCTAAGCAAACTGTCCAATTGTGGTAAAACTGTTAAAATACACAATGAGAGTTCACAGAAATGATTAAGAACGTGTAATAAACCCCTCAAGTACACGTAAATAGATTCTTACTACGTTTACTGTCGAATTCAATCACGGAGGTTTCGAGTGGAATGCTGTGAAATGACGAAATTCTGGTAATGTTTACAAGTCCGGGTACTTCGGGTGACGTTTTCACGGACTGTGCTTTCAATTATTACGAGTTCATGTTTACAGAGCTCAGATTTGGTGTCCAAAGCCTTGGAATGACGAGAATAGTTTTTATATTTACAATTTTGGAGGATTGGCTTTGGCTTTTTTTTGTGTGAATCAGTTAAAATGGTGGCGGTTCCAGTAAATACTTCTAAGCAAACTGTCTAATTGTGGTAAAACTGTTAAAATACACAATGAGAGTTCCCAGAAATGATTAAGAACGTGTAATAAACATCTCAAGTACACGTAAATAGATTCTTACTACATTTACTGTCGAATTCAATCACGGAGGTTTCCCGTGGAAAGCTGTGAAATGACGAAAATACTGGTAATGTTTACAAGTCCGGGTACTTCTGGTGGCGTTTTCACGGGACTGTGCTTTCAATTATTACGAGTTCATGTTTACAGAGCTCAGAATTGGTGTCTAAAGCCTTGGAATGAGGAGAATATTGTTTATGCTTACAATTTAGGAGGATTGGCTTCGGCGCTTTTTTGTGCGTATCATTTAAAATGGTGACGGTTCCAGGAAATACTTCTAAGCAAACTCTCCAATTGTGGTAAAACTGTTAAAATACACAATGAGAGTTCCCAGAAATGATTAAGAACGTGTAATAAACCCCTCAAGTACACGTAAATAGATTTTTACTACATTTACTGTCGAATTCAATCATGGAGGTTTCGAGTGGAAAGCTGTGAAATGACGAAAATACTGGTAATGTTTACAAGTACGGGTACTTCTGGAGGTGTTTTCACGGGACTGTGCTTTCAAATATTAAGAGTTCATGTTTACAGAGCTCAGAATTGGTGTCTAAAGCCTTTGAATCACGAGAATAGTTTTTATGTTTACAATTTAGGAGGGTATGCTTTGTCGTTTCTTTGTGTTAATCAGTTAAAATGGTTGCGGTTCCAGTAAACACTTCTAAGCAAACTGTCTAATTGTGGTAAAACTGTTAAAATACACAATGAGAGTTCCCAGAAATGATTAAGAACGTGTAATAAACATCTCAAGTACACGTAAATAGATTTTTACTACATTTACTGTCGAATTCAATCACGGAGGTTTCCAGTGGAAAGCTGTGAAATGACGAAAATACTGGTAATGTTTACAAGTACGGGTACTTCTGGAGGCGTTTTCACGGGACTGTGCTTTCAAATATTAAGAGTTCATGTTTACAGAGCTCAGAATTGGTGTCTAAAGCCTTTGAATCACGAAAATAGTTTTTATGTTTACAATTTAGGAGGATTGGCTTTGGCGTTTTTTTTGTGTGAATCAGTTAAAATGGTGGCGGTTCCAGTAAACAGTTCTAAGAAAAATCTCTAATTGTGGTAAAACTGTTAAAATACACAATGAGAGTTCCCAGAAATGATTAAGAACGTGTAATAAACCCCTCAAGTACACGTAAATAGATTTTTACTACCTTTACTGTCGAATTCAATCACGGAGGTTTCGAGTGGAATGCTGTGAAATGACGAAATTCTGGTAATGTTTACAAGTCCGGGTACTTCGGGTGGCGTTTTCACGGGACTGTGCTTTCAAATATTAAGAGTTCATGTTTACAGAGCTCAGATTTGGTGTCTAAAGCCTTGGAATGACGAGAATAGTTTTTATGTTTACAATTTAGGAGGATTTGCTTTGTCGTTTCTTTGTGTTAATCAGTTAAAATGGTGGCGGTTCCAGTAAACACTTCTAAGCAAACTGTCTAATTGTGGTAAAACTGTTAAAATACACAATGATAGTTCCCAGAAATGATTAAGAACGTGTAATAAACACCTCAAGTACACGTAAATAGATTCTTACTACCTTTACTGTCGAATTCAATCACGGAGGTTTCGAGTGGAATGCTGTGAAATGACGAAAATACGGGTAATGTTTACAAGTACGGGTACTTCTGGAGGCGTTTTCACGGGACTGTTCTTTCAAATATTAAGAGTTCATGTTTACAGAGCTCAGAATTTGTGTCTAAAGCCTTTGAATCACGAGAATAGTTTTTATGTTTACAATTTAGGAGGATTGGCGTTGGCGTTTTTTTGTGTGAATCAGTTAAAATGGTGGCGGTTCCAGTAAACAGTTCTAAGCAAACTCTCTAATTGTGGTAAAACTGTTAAAATACACAATTAGAGTTCACAGAAATGATTAAGAACGTGTAATAAACACCTCAAGTACACGTAAATAGATTCTTACTACCTTTACTGTCGAATTCAATCACGGAGGTTTCCCGTGGAAAGCTGTGAAATGACGAAAATACTGGTAATGTTTACAAGTACGGGTACTTCTGGAGGCGTTTTCACGGGACTGTGCTTTCAAATATTAAGAGTTCATGTTTACAGAGCTCAGAATTGGTGTCTAAAGCCTTTGAATCACGAGAATAGTTTTTATGTTTACAATTTAGGAGGATTGGCTTTGGCGTTTTTTTTGTGTGAATCAGTTAAAATGGTTGCGGTTCCAGTAAACAGTTCTAAGAAAAATCTCTAATTGTGGTAAAACTGTTAAAATACACAATGAGAGTTCCCAGAAATGATTAAGAACGTGTAATAAACCCCTCAAGTACACGTAAATAGATTTTTACTACCTTTACTGTCGAATTCAATCACGGAGGTTTCGAGTGGAATGCTGTGAAATGACGAAATTCTGGTAATGTTTACAAGTCCGGGTACTTCGGGTGGCGTTTTCACGGGACTGTGCTTTCAAATATTAAGAGTTCATGTTTACAGAGCTCAGAATTGGTGTCTAAAGCCTTGGAATGACGAGAATAGTTTTTATGTTTACAATTTAGGAGGATAGGCTTTGTCGTTTCTTTGTGTTAATCAGTTAAAATGGTGGCGGTTCCAGTAAACACTTCTAAGCAAACTGCCTAATTGTGGTAAAACTGTTAAAATACACAATGATAGTTCCCAGAAATGATTAAGAACGTGTAATAAACATCTCACGTACACGTAAATAGATTTTTACTACATTTACTGTCGAATTCAATCACGGAGGTTTCCAGTGGAAAGCTGTGAAATGACGAAAATACTGGTAATTTTTACAAGTACGGCTACTTCTGGTGGCATTTTCACGGGACTGTGCTATCAATTATTACGAGTTCATGTTTACAGAGCTCAGAATTGGTGTCTAAAGCCTTAGAATGACGAGAATAGTTTTTATGTTTACAATTTAGAAGGATTGGCTTTGGCTTTTTTTTGTGTGAATCAGTTAAAATGGTGGCGGTTCCAGTAAATACTTCTAAGCAAACTGTCTAATTGTGGTAAAACTGTTAAAATACACAATGAGAGTTCCCAAAAATGATTAAGAACGTGTAATAAACATCTCAAGTACACGTAAATAGATTCTTACTACATTTACTGTCGAATTCAATCACGGAGGTTTCGAGTGGAAAGCTGTGAAATGACGAAAATACTGGTAATGTTTACAAGTACGGGTACTTCTGGAGGCGTTTTCACGGGACTGTGCTTTCAAATATTAAGAGTTCATGTTTACAGAGCTCAGAATTGGTGTCTAAAGCCTTAGAATGAGGAGAATATTGTTTATGCTTACAATTTAGGAGGATTGGCTTCGGTGCTTTTTTGTGCGTATCATTTAAAATGGTGACGGTTCCAGGAAATACTTCTAAGCAAACTGTCCAATTGTGGTAAAACTGTTAAAATACACAATGAGAGTTCCCAGAAATGATTAAGAACGTGTAATAAACCCCTCAAGTACACGTAAATAGATTCTTACTACGTTTACTGTCGAATTCAATCACGGAGGTTTCGAGTGGAATGCTGTGAAATGACGAAATTCTGGTAATGTTTACAAGTCCGGGTACTTCGGGTGACGTTTTCACGGACTGTGCTTTCAATTATTACGAGTTCATGTTTACAGAGCTCAGAATTGGTGTCCAAAGCCTTGGAATGACGAGAATAGTTTTTATATTTACAATTTTGGAGGATTGGCTTTGGCTTTTTTTTGTGTGAATCAGTTAAAATGGTGGCGGTTCCAGTAAATACTTCTAAGCAAACTGTCTAATTGTGGTAAAACTGTTAAAATACACAATGAGAGTTCCCAGAAATGATTAAGAACGTGTAATAAACATCTCAAGTACACGTAAATAGATTCTTACTACATTTACTGTCGAATTCAATCACGGAGGTTTCGAGTGGAAAGCTGTGAAATGACGAAAATACTGGTAATGTTTACAAGTACGGGTACTTCTGGAGGTGTTTTCACGGGACTGTGCTTTCAAATATTAAGAGTTCATGTTTACAGAGCTCAGAATTGGTGTCTAAAGCCTTTGAATCACGAGAATAGTTTTTATGTTTACAATTTAGGAGGATTGGCTTTGGCTTTTTTTTGTGTGAATCAGCTAAAATGGTGGCGGTTCCAGTAAACAGTTCTAAGCAAACTGTCCAATTGTGGTAAAACTGTTAAAATACACAATGAGAGTTCCCAGAAATGAGTAAGAACGTGTAATAAACCCCTCAAGTACACGTAAATAGATTCTTACTACATTTACTGTCGAATTCAATCACGGAGGTTTCGAGTGGAATGCTGTGAAATGACGAAATTCTGGTAATGTTTACAAGTCCGGGTACTTCGGGTGGCGTTTTCACGGGACTGTGCTTTCAATTATTACGAGTTCATATTTACAGAGCTCAGAATTGGTGTCTAAAGCCTTGGAATGACGAGAATAGTTTTTATATTTACAATTTAGGAGGATTGACTTTGGCTTTTTTTTTGTGTGAATCAGTTAAAATGGTGGCGGTTCCAGTAAATACTTCTAAGCAAACTGTCTAATTGTGGTAAAACTGTTAAAATACACAATGAGAGTTCCCAGAAATGATTAAGAACGTGTAATAAACATCTCAAGTACACGTAAATAGATTCTTACTACATTTACTGTCGAATTCAATCACGGAGGTTTCGAGTGGAAAGCTGTGAAATGACGAAAATACTGGCAATGTTTACAAGTACGGGTACTTCTGGAGGCGTTTTCACGGGACTGTGCTTTCAAATATTAAGAGTTCATGTTTACAGAGCTCAGAATTGGTGTCTAAAGCCTTGGAATGAGGAGAATATTGTTTATGCTTACAATTTAGGAGGATTGGCTTCGGCGCTTTTTTGTGCGTATCATTTAAAATGGTGACGGTTCCAGGAAATACTTCTAAGCAAACTGTCCAATTGTGGTAAAACTGTTAAAATACACAATGAGAGTTCCCAGAAATGATTAAGAACGTGTAATAAACCCCTCAAGTACACGTAAATAGATTTTTACTACATTTACTGTCGAATTCAATCATGGAGGTTTCGAGTGGAAAGCTGTGAAATGACGAAAATACTGGTAATGTTTACAAGTACGGGTACTTCTGGAGGTGTTTTCACGGGACTGTGCTTTCAAATATTAAGAGTTCATGTTTACAGAGCTCAGAATTGGTGTCTAAAGCCTTTGAATCACGAGAATAGTTTTTATGTTTACAATTTAGGAGGGTATGCTTTGTCGTTTCTTTGTGTTAATCAGTTAAAATGGTTGCGGTTCCAGTAAACACTTCTAAGCAAACTGTCTAATTGTGGTAAAACTGTTAAAATACACAATGAGAGTTCCCAGAAATGATTAAGAACGTGTAATAAACATCTCAAGTACACGTAAATAGATTTTTACTACATTTACTGTCGAATTCAATCACGGAGGTTTCCAGTGGAAAGCTGTGAAATGACGAAAATACTGGTAATGTTTACAAGTACGGGTACTTCTGGAGGCGTTTTCACGGGACTGTGCTTTCAAATATTAAGAGTTCATGTTTACAGAGCTCAGAATTGGTGTCTAAAGCCTTTGAATCACGAAAATAGTTTTTATGTTTACAATTTAGGAGGATTGGCTTTGGCGTTTTTTTTGTGTGAATCAGTTAAAATGGTGGCGGTTCCAGTAAACAGTTCTAAGAAAAATCTCTAATTGTGGTAAAACTGTTAAAATACACAATGAGAGTTCCCAGAAATGATTAAGAACGTGTAATAAACCCCTCAAGTACACGTAAATAGATTTTTACTACCTTTACTGTCGAATTCAATCACGGAGGTTTCGAGTGGAATGCTGTGAAATGACGAAATTCTGGTAATGTTTACAAGTCCGGGTACTTCGGGTGGCGTTTTCACGGGACTGTGCTTTCAAATATTAAGAGTTCATGTTTACAGAGCTCAGATTTGGTGTCTAAAGCCTTGGAATGACGAGAATAGTTTTTATGTTTACAATTTAGGAGGATTTGCTTTGTCGTTTCTTTGTGTTAATCAGTTAAAATGGTGGCGGTTCCAGTAAACACTTCTAAGCAAACTGTCTAATTGTGGTAAAACTGTTAAAATACACAATGATAGTTCCCAGAAATGATTAAGAACGTGTAATAAACACCTCAAGTACACGTAAATAGATTCTTACTACCTTTACTGTCGAATTCAATCACGGAGGTTTCGAGTGGAAAGCTGTGAAATGATGAAAATACTGGTAATGTTTACAAGTACGGGTACTTCTGGTAGCGTTTTCACGGGACTGTGCTTTCAAATATTAAGAGTTCATGTTTACAGAGCTCAGAATTGGTGTCTAAAGCCTTTGAATCACGAGAATAGTTTTTGTGTCTACAATTTAGGAGGATTGGCTTTGGCGTTTTTTTTGTGTGAATCAGTTAAAATGGTGGCGGTTCCAGTAAATTCTTCTAAGCAAACTGTCTAATTGTGGTAAAACTGTTAAAATACACAATGAGAGTTCCCAGAAATGATTAAGAACGTTTAATGAACATCTCACGTACACGTAAATAGATTCTTATTACATTTACTGTCGAATTCAATCACGGAGGTTTCGAATGGAAAGCTGGGAAATGACGAAAATACTGGTAATGTTTACAAGTACGGGTACTTCTGGAGGCGTTTTCACGGGACTGTGCTTTCAAATATTAAGAGTTCATGTTTACAGAGCTCAGAATTGGTGTCCAAAGCCTTGGAATGACGAGAATAGTTTTTATATTTACAATTTTGGAGGATTGGCTTTGGCTTATTTTTGTGTGAATCAGTTAAAATGGTGGCGGTTCCAGTAAATACTTCTAAGCAAACTGTCTAATTGTGGTAAAACTGTTAAAATACACAATTAGAGTTCACAGAAATGATTAAGAACGTGTAATAAACACCTCAAGTACACGTAAATAGATTCTTACTACCTTTACTGTCGAATTCAATCACGGAGGTTTCCCGTGGAAAGCTGTGAAATGACGAAAATACTGGTAATGTTTACAAGTCCGGGTACTTCTGGTGGCGTTTTCACGGGACTGTGCTTTCAATTGTTACGAGTTCATGTTTACAGAGGTCAGAATTGGTGTCTAAAGCCTTGGAATGACGAGAATAGTTTATATGTTTACAATTTAGGAGGATTGGCTTTGGCTTTTTTTGGTGTGAATCAGTTAAAATGGTGGCGGTTCCAGTAAATACTTCTAAGCAAACTGTCTAATTGTGGTAAAACTGTTAAAATACACAATGAGAGTTCCCAGAAATGATTAAGAACGTGTAATAAACATCTCAAGTACACGTAAATAGATTCTTACTACATTTACTCTCGAATTCAATCACGGAGGTTTCGAGTGGAAAGCTGTGAAATGACGAAAATACTGGTAATGTTTACAAGTCCGGGTACTTCGGATGGCGTTTTCACGGGACTTTGCTTTCAATTATTAAGAGTTCATGTTTACAGAGCTCAGAATTGGTGTCTAAAGCCTTTGAATCACGAGAATAGTTTTTATGTTTACAATTTAGGAGGATTGGCTTTGTCGTTTCTTTGTGTTAATCAGTTAAAATGGTGGCGGTTCCAGTAAACACTTCTAAGCAAACTGCCTAATTGTGGTAAAACTGTTAAAATACACAATGATAGTTCCCAGAAATGATTAAGAACTTGTAATAAACATCTCACGTACACGTAAATAGATTTTTACTACATTTACTGTCGAATTCAATCACGGAGGTTTCCAGTGGAAAGCTGTGAAATGACGAAAATACTGGTAATTTTTACAAGTACGGCTACTTCTGGTGGCATTTTCACGGGACTGTGCTATCAATTATTACGAGTTCATGTTTACAGGGCTCAGAATTGGTGTCTAAAGCCTTAGAATGACGAGAATAGTTTTTATGTTTACAATTTAGAAGGATTGGCTTTGGCTTTTTTTTGTGTGAATCAGTTAAAATGGTGGCGGTTCCAGTAAATACTTCTAAGCAAACTGTCTAATTGTGGTAAAACTGTTAAAATACACAATGAGAGTTCCCAGAAATGATTAAGAACGTGTAATAAACATCTCAAGTACACGTAAATAGATTCTTACTACATTTACTGTCGAATTCAATCACGGAGGTTTCGAGTGGAAAGCTGTGAAATGACGAAAATACTGGTAATGGTTACAAGTACGGGTACTTCTGGAGGTGTTTTCACGGGACTGTGCTTTCAAATATTAAGAGTTCATGTTTACAGAGCTCAGAATTGGTGTCCAAAGCCTTGGAATGACGAGAATAGTTTTTATATTTACAATTTTGGAGGATTGGCTTTGGCTTATTTTTGTGTGAATCAGTTAAAATGGTGGCGGTTCCAGTAAATACTTCTAAGCAAACTGTCTAATTGTGGTAAAACTGTTAAAATACACAATTAGAGTTCACAGAAATGATTAAGAACGTGTAATAAACACCTCAAGTACACGTAAATAGATTCTTACTACCTTTACTGTCGAATTCAATCACGGAGGTTTCCCGTGGAAAGCTGTGAAATGACGAAAATACTGGTAATGTTTACAAGTCCGGGTACTTCTGGTGGCGTTTTCACGGGACTGTGCTTTCAATTGTTACGAGTTCATGTTTACAGAGGTCAGAATTGGTGTCTAAAGCCTTGGAATGACGAGAATAGTTTATATGTTTACAATTTAGGAGGATTGGCTTTGGCTTTTTTTGGTGTGAATCAGTTAAAATGGTGGCGGTTCCAGTAAATACTTCTAAGCAAACTGTCTAATTGTGGTAAAACTGTTAAAATACACAATGAGAGTTCCCAGAAATGATTAAGAACGTGTAATAAACATCTCAAGTACACGTAAATAGATTCTTACTACATTTACTCTCGAATTCAATCACGGAGGTTTCGAGTGGAAAGCTGTGAAATGACGAAAATACTGGTAATGTTTACAAGTCCGGGTACTTCGGATGGCGTTTTCACGGGACTTTGCTTTCAATTATTAAGAGTTCATGTTTACAGAGCTCAGAATTGGTGTCTAAAGCCTTTGAATCACGAGAATAGTTTTTATGTTTACAATTTAGGAGGATTGGCTTTGTCGTTTCTTTGTGTTAATCAGTTAAAATGGTGGCGGTTCCAGTAAACACTTCTAAGCAAACTGCCTAATTGTGGTAAAACTGTTAAAATACACAATGATAGTTCCCAGAAATGATTAAGAACTTGTAATAAACATCTCACGTACACGTAAATAGATTTTTACTACATTTACTGTCGAATTCAATCACGGAGGTTTCCAGTGGAAAGCTGTGAAATGACGAAAATACTGGTAATTTTTACAAGTACGGCTACTTCTGGTGGCATTTTCACGGGACTGTGCTATCAATTATTACGAGTTCATGTTTACAGGGCTCAGAATTGGTGTCTAAAGCCTTAGAATGACGAGAATAGTTTTTATGTTTACAATTTAGAAGGATTGGCTTTGGCTTTTTTTTGTGTGAATCAGTTAAAATGGTGGCGGTTCCAGTAAATACTTCTAAGCAAACTGTCTAATTGTGGTAAAACTGTTAAAATACACAATGAGAGTTCCCAAAAATGATTAAGAACGTGTAGTAAACATCTCAAGTACACGTAAATAGATTCTTACTACATTTACTGTCGAATTCAATCACGGAGGTTTCGAGTGGAAAGCTGTGAAATGACGAAAATACTGGTAATGGTTACAAGTACGGGTACTTCTGGAGGCGTTTTCACGGGACTGTGCTTTCAAATATTAAGAGTTCATGTTTACAGAGCTCAGAATTGGTGTCTAAAGCCTTAGAATGAGGAGAATATTGTTTATGCTTACAATTTAGGAGGATTGGCTTCGGCGCTTTTTTGTGCGTATCATTTAAAATGGTGATGGTTCCAGGAAATACTTCTACGCAAACTGTCCAATTGTGGTAAAACTGTTAAAATACACAATGAGAGTTCCCAGAAATGATTAAGAACGTGTAATAAACCCCTCAAGTACACGTAAATAGATTCTTACTACGTTTACTGTCGAATTCAATCACGGAGGTTTCGAGTGGAATGCTGTGAAATGACGAAATTCTGGTAATGTTTACAAGTCCGGGTACTTCGGGTGACGTTTTCACGGACTGTGCTTTCAATTATTACGAGTTCATGTTTACAGAGCTCAGAATTGGTGTCCAAAGCCTTGGAATGACGAGAATAGTTTTTATATTTACAATTTTGGAGGATTGGCTTTGGCTTTTTTTTGTGTGAATCAGTTAAAATGGTGGCGGTTCCAGTAAATACTTCTAAGCAAACTGTCTAATTGTGGTAAAACTGTTAAAATACACAATGAGAGTTCCCAGAAATGATTAAGAACGTGTAATAAACATCTCAAGTACACGTAAATAGATTCTTACTACATTTACTGTCGAATTCAATCACGGAGGTTTCGAGTGGAAAGCTGTGAAATGACGAAAATACTGGTAGTGTTTACAAGTACGGGTACTTCTGGAGGTGTTTTCACGGGACTGTGCTTTCAAATATTAAGAGTTCATGTTTACAGAGCTCAGAATTGGTGTCTAAAGCCTTTGAATCACGAGAATAGTTTTTATGTTTACAATTTAGGAGGATTGGCTTTGGCTTTTTTTTGTGTGAATCAGCTAAAATGGTGGCGGTTCCAGTAAACAGTTCTAAGCAAACTGTCCAATTGTGGTAAAACTGTTAAAATACACAATGAGAGTTCCCAGAAATGATTAAGAACGTGTAATAAACACCTCAAGTACACGTAAATAGATTCTTACTACATTTACTGTCGAATTCAATCACGGAGGTTTCGAGTGGAATGCTGTGAAATGACGAAATTCTGGTAATGTTTACAAGTCCGGGTACTTCGGGTGGCGTTTTCACGGGACTGTGCTTTCAATTATTACGAGTTCATGTTTACAGAGCTCAGAATTGGTGTCTAAAGCCTTGGAATGACGAGAATATTTTTTATATTTACAATTTAGGAGGATTGACTTTGGCTTTTTTTTTGTGTGAATCAGTTAAAATGGTGGCGGTTCCAGTAAATACTTCTCAGCAAACTGTCTAATTGTGGTAAAACTGTTAAAATACACAATGAGAGTTCCCAGAAATGATTAAGAACGTGTAATAAACATCTCAAGTACACGTAAATAGATTCTTACTACATTTACTGTCGAATTCAATCACGGAGGTTTCGAGTGGAAAGCTGTGAAATGACGAAAATACTGGTAATGTTTACAAGTACGGGTACTTCTGGAGGCGTTTTCACGGGTCTGTGCTTTCAAATATTAAGAGTTCATGTTTACAGAGCTCAGAATTGGTGTCTAAAGCCTTTGAATCACGAGAATAGTTTTTATGTTTACAATTTAGGAGGATTGGCTTTGGCGTTTTTTTTGTGTGAATCACTTAAAATGGTGGCGGTTCCAGTAAACAGTTCTAAGCACACTGTCTAATTGTGGTAAAACTGTTAAAATACACAATGATAGTTCACAGAAATGATTAAGAACGTGTAATAAACACCTCAAGTACACGTAAATAGATTCTTACTACCTTTACTGTCGAATTCAATCACGGAGGTTTCGAGTGGAAAGCTGTGAAATGACGAAAATACAGGTAATGTTTACAAGTACGGGTACTTCTGGAGGCGTTTTCACGGGACTGTGCTTTCAAATATTAAGAGTTCATGTTTACAGAGCTCAGAATTCGTGTCTAAAGCCTTTGAATCACGAGAATAGTTTTTATGTTTACAATGTAGGAGGATTGGCGTTGGCGTTTTTTTGTGTGAATCAGTTAAAATGGTGGCGGTTCCAGTAAACAGTTCTAAGCAAACTCTCTAATTGTGGTAAAACTGTTAAAATACACAATGAGAGTTCACAGAAATGATTAAGAACGTGTAATAAACACCTCAAGTACACGTAAATAGATTCTTACTACCTTTACTGTCGAATTCAATCACGGAGGTTTCCCGTGGAAAGCTGTGAAATGACGAAAATACTGGTAATGTTTACAAGTCCGGGTACTTCTGGTGGCGTTTTCACGGGACTGTGCTTTCAATTATTACGAGTTCATGTTTACAGAGCTCAGAATTGGTGTCTAAAGCCTTGGAATGAGGAGAATATTGTTTATGCTTACAATTTAGGAGGATTGGCTTCGGCGCTTTTTTGTGCGTATCATTTAAAATGGTGACGGTTCCAGGAAATACTTCTAAGCAAACTGTCCAATTGTGGTAAAACTGTTAAAATACACAATGAGAGTTCCCAGAAATGATTAAGAACGTGTAATAAACCCCTCAAGTACACGTAAATAGATTTTTACTACATTTACTGTCGAATTCAATCATGGAGGTTTCGAGTGGAAAGCTGTGAAATGACGAAAATACTGGTAATGTTTACAAGTACGGGTACTTCTGGAGGTATTTTCACGGGACTGTGCTTTCAAATATTAAGAGTTCATGTTTACAGAGCTCAGAATTGGTGTCTAAAGCCTTTGAATCACGAGAATAGTTTTTATGTTTACAATTTAGGAGGATATGCTTTGTCGTTTCTTTGTGTGAATCAGTTAAAATGGTGGCGGTTCCAGTAAACACTTCTAAGCAAACTGTCTAATTGTGGTAAAACTGTTAAAATACACAATGAGAGTTCCCAGAAATGATTAAGAACGTGTAATAAACATCTCAAGTACACGTAAATAGATTCTTACTACATTTACTGTCGAATTCAATCACGGAGGTTTCGAGTGGAAAGCTGTGAAATGACGAAAATACTGGTAATGGTTACAAGTACGGGTACTTCTGGAGGTGTTTTCACGGGACTGTGCTTTCAAATATTAAGAGTTCATGTTTACAGAGCTCAGAATTGGTGTCCAAAGCCTTGGAATGACGAGAATAGTTTTTATATTTACAATTTTGGAGGATTGGCTTTGGCTTATTTTTGTGTGAATCAGTTAAAATGGTGGCGGTTCCAGTAAATACTTCTAAGCAAACTGTCTAATTGTGGTAAAACTGTTAAAATACACAATTAGAGTTCACAGAAATGATTAAGAACGTGTAATAAACACCTCAAGTACACGTAAATAGATTCTTACTACCTTTACTGTCGAATTCAATCACGGAGGTTTCCCGTGGAAAGCTGTGAAATGACGAAAATACTGGTAATGTTTACAAGTCCGGGTACTTCTGGTGGCGTTTTCACGGGACTGTGCTTTCAATTGTTACGAGTTCATGTTTACAGAGGTCAGAATTGGTGTCTAAAGCCTTGGAATGACGAGAATAGTTTATATGTTTACAATTTAGGAGGATTGGCTTTGGCTTTTTTTGGTGTGAATCAGTTAAAATGGTGGCGGTTCCAGTAAATACTTCTAAGCAAACTGTCTAATTGTGGTAAAACTGTTAAAATACACAATGAGAGTTCCCAGAAATGATTAAGAACGTGTAATAAACATCTCAAGTACACGTAAATAGATTCTTACTACATTTACTCTCGAATTCAATCACGGAGGTTTCGAGTGGAAAGCTGTGAAATGACGAAAATACTGGTAATGTTTACAAGTCCGGGTACTTCGGATGGCGTTTTCACGGGACTTTGCTTTCAATTATTAAGAGTTCATGTTTACAGAGCTCAGAATTGGTGTCTAAAGCCTTTGAATCACGAGAATAGTTTTTATGTTTACAATTTAGGAGGATTGGCTTTGTCGTTTCTTTGTGTTAATCAGTTAAAATGGTGGCGGTTCCAGTAAACACTTCTAAGCAAACTGCCTAATTGTGGTAAAACTGTTAAAATACACAATGATAGTTCCCAGAAATGATTAAGAACTTGTAATAAACATCTCACGTACACGTAAATAGATTTTTACTACATTTACTGTCGAATTCAATCACGGAGGTTTCCAGTGGAAAGCTGTGAAATGACGAAAATACTGGTAATTTTTACAAGTACGGCTACTTCTGGTGGCATTTTCACGGGACTGTGCTATCAATTATTACGAGTTCATGTTTACAGGGCTCAGAATTGGTGTCTAAAGCCTTAGAATGACGAGAATAGTTTTTATGTTTACAATTTAGAAGGATTGGCTTTGGCTTTTTTTTGTGTGAATCAGTTAAAATGGTGGCGGTTCCAGTAAATACTTCTAAGCAAACTGTCTAATTGTGGTAAAACTGTTAAAATACACAATGAGAGTTCCCAAAAATGATTAAGAACGTGTAGTAAACATCTCAAGTACACGTAAATAGATTCTTACTACATTTACTGTCGAATTCAATCACGGAGGTTTCGAGTGGAAAGCTGTGAAATGACGAAAATACTGGTAATGGTTACAAGTACGGGTACTTCTGGAGGCGTTTTCACGGGACTGTGCTTTCAAATATTAAGAGTTCATGTTTACAGAGCTCAGAATTGGTGTCTAAAGCCTTAGAATGAGGAGAATATTGTTTATGCTTACAATTTAGGAGGATTGGCTTCGGCGCTTTTTTGTGCGTATCATTTAAAATGGTGATGGTTCCAGGAAATACTTCTACGCAAACTGTCCAATTGTGGTAAAACTGTTAAAATACACAATGAGAGTTCCCAGAAATGATTAAGAACGTGTAATAAACCCCTCAAGTACACGTAAATAGATTCTTACTACGTTTACTGTCGAATTCAATCACGGAGGTTTCGAGTGGAATGCTGTGAAATGACGAAATTCTGGTAATGTTTACAAGTCCGGGTACTTCGGGTGACGTTTTCACGGACTGTGCTTTCAATTATTACGAGTTCATGTTTACAGAGCTCAGAATTGGTGTCCAAAGCCTTGGAATGACGAGAATAGTTTTTATATTTACAATTTTGGAGGATTGGCTTTGGCTTTTTTTTGTGTGAATCAGTTAAAATGGTGGCGGTTCCAGTAAATACTTCTAAGCAAACTGTCTAATTGTGGTAAAACTGTTAAAATACACAATGAGAGTTCCCAGAAATGATTAAGAACGTGTAATAAACATCTCAAGTACACGTAAATAGATTCTTACTACATTTACTGTCGAATTCAATCACGGAGGTTTCGAGTGGAAAGCTGTGAAATGACGAAAATACTGGTAGTGTTTACAAGTACGGGTACTTCTGGAGGTGTTTTCACGGGACTGTGCTTTCAAATATTAAGAGTTCATGTTTACAGAGCTCAGAATTGGTGTCTAAAGCCTTTGAATCACGAGAATAGTTTTTATGTTTACAATTTAGGAGGATTGGCTTTGGCTTTTTTTTGTGTGAATCAGCTAAAATGGTGGCGGTTCCAGTAAACAGTTCTAAGCAAACTGTCCAATTGTGGTAAAACTGTTAAAATACACAATGAGAGTTCCCAGAAATGATTAAGAACGTGTAATAAACACCTCAAGTACACGTAAATAGATTCTTACTACATTTACTGTCGAATTCAATCACGGAGGTTTCGAGTGGAATGCTGTGAAATGACGAAATTCTGGTAATGTTTACAAGTCCGGGTACTTCGGGTGGCGTTTTCACGGGACTGTGCTTTCAATTATTACGAGTTCATGTTTACAGAGCTCAGAATTGGTGTCTAAAGCCTTGGAATGACGAGAATATTTTTTATATTTACAATTTAGGAGGATTGACTTTGGCTTTTTTTTTGTGTGAATCAGTTAAAATGGTGGCGGTTCCAGTAAATACTTCTAAGCAAACTGTCTAATTGTGGTAAAACTGTTAAAATACACAATGAGAGTTCCCAGAAATGATTAAGAACGTGTAATAAACATCTCAAGTACACGTAAATAGATTCTTACTACATTTACTGTCGAATTCAATCACGGAGGTTTCGAGTGGAAAGCTGTGAAATGACGAAAATACTGGTAATGTTTACAAGTACGGGTACTTCTGGAGGCGTTTTCACGGGACTGTGCTTTCAAATATTAAGAGTTCATGTTTACAGAGCTCAGAATTGGTGTCTAAAGCCTTTGAATCACGAGAATAGTTTTTATGTTTACAATTTAGGAGGATTGGCTTTGGCGTTTTTTTTGTGTGAATCACTTAAAATGGTGGCGGTTCCAGTAAACAGTTCTAAGCACACTGTCTAATTGTGGTAAAACTGTTAAAATACACAATGATAGTTCACAGAAATGATTAAGAACGTGTAATAAACACCTCAAGTACACGTAAATAGATTCTTACTACCTTTACTGTCGAATTCAATCACGGAGGTTTCGAGTGGAAAGCTGTGAAATGACGAAAATACGGGTAATGTTTACAAGTACGGGTACTTCTGGAGGCGTTTTCACGGGACTGTGCTTTCAAATATTAAGAGTTCATGTTTACAGAGCTCAGAATTGGTGTCTAAAGCCTTTGAATCACGAGAATAGTTTTTATGTTTACAATGTAGGAGGATTGGCGTTGGCGTTTTTTTGTGTGAATCAGTTAAAATGGTGGCGGTTCCAGTAAACAGTTCTAAGCAAACTCTCTAATTGTGGTAAAACTGTTAAAATACACAATGAGAGTTCACAGAAATGATTAAGAACGTGTAATAAACACCTCAAGTACACGTAAATAGATTCTTACTACCTTTACTGTCGAATTCAATCACGGAGGTTTCCCGTGGAAAGCTGTGAAATGACGAAAATACTGGTAATGTTTACAAGTCCGGGTACTTCTGGTGGCGTTTTCACGGGACTGTGCTTTCAATTATTACGAGTTCATGTTTACAGAGCTCAGAATTGGTGTCTAAAGCCTTGGAATGAGGAGAATATTGTTTATGCTTACAATTTAGGAGGATTGGCTTCGGCGCTTTTTTGTGCGTATCATTTAAAATGGTGACGGTTCCAGGAAATACTTCTAAGCAAACTGTCCAATTGTGGTAAAACTGTTAAAATACACAATGAGAGTTCCCAGAAATGATTAAGAACGTGTAATAAACCCCTCAAGTACACGTAAATAGATTTTTACTACATTTACTGTCGAATTCAATCATGGAGGTTTCGAGTGGAAAGCTGTGAAATGACGAAAATACTGGTAATGTTTACAAGTACGGGTACTTCTGGAGGTATTTTCACGGGACTGTGCTTTCAAATATTAAGAGTTCATGTTTACAGAGCTCAGAATTGGTGTCTAAAGCCTTTGAATCACGAGAATAGTTTTTATGTTTACAATTTAGGAGGATATGCTTTGTCGTTTCTTTGTGTGAATCAGTTAAAATGGTGGCGGTTCCAGTAAACACTTCTAAGCAAACTGTCTAATTGTGGTAAAACTGTTAAAATACACAATGAGAGTTCCCAGAAATGATTAAGAACGTGTAATAAACATCTCAAGTACACGTAAATAGATTTTTACTACATTTACTGTCGAATTCAATCACGGAGGTTTCCAGTGGAAAGCTGTGAAATGACGAAAATACTGGTAATGTTTACAAGTACGGGTACTTCTGGAGGCGTTTTCACGGGACTGTGCTTTCAAATATTAAGGGTTCATGTTTACAGAGCTCAGAATTGGTGTCTAAAGCCTTTGAATCACGAAAATAGTTTTTATGTTTACAATTTAGGAGGATTGGCTTTGGCGTTTTTTTTTGTGTGAATCAGTTAAAATGGTGGCGGTTCCAGTAAACAGTTCTAAGAAAAATCTCTAATTGTGGTAAAACTGTTAAAATACACAATGAGAGTTCCCAGAAATGATTAAGAACGTGTAATAAACCCCTCAAGTACACGTAAATAGATTTTTACTACCTTTACTGTCGAATTCAATCACGGAGGTTTCGAGTGGAATGCTGTGAAATGACGAAATTCTGGTAATGTTTACAAGTCCGGGTACTTCGGGTGGCGTTTTCACGGGACTGTGCTTTCAAATATTAAGAGTTCATGTTTACAGAGCTCAGATTTGGTGTCTAAAGCCTTGGAATGACGAGAATAGTTTTTATGTTTACAATTTAGGAGGATTTGCTTTGTCGTTTCTTTGTGTTAATCAGTTAAAATGGTGGCGGTTCCAGTAAACACTTCTAAGCAAACTGCCTAATTGTGGTAAAACTGTTAAAATACACAATGATAGTTCCCAGAAATGATTAAGAACGTGTAATAAACACCACAAGTACACGTAAATAGATTCTTACTACCTTTACTGTCGAATTCAATCACGGAGGTTTCCCGTGGAAAGCTGTGAAATGACGAAAATACTGGTAATGTTTACAAGTCCGGGTACTTCTGGTGGGGTTTTCACGGGACTGTGCTTTCAATTATTACGAGTTCATGTTTACAGAGGTCAGAATTGGTGTCTAAAGCCTTGGAATGACGAGAATAGTTTATATGTTTACAATTTAGGAGGATTGGCTTTGGCTTTTTTTTGTGTGAATCAGTTAAAATGGTGGCGGTTCCAGTAAATACTTCTAAGCAAACTGTCTAATTGTGGTAAAACTGTTAAAATACACAATGAGAGTTCCCAGAAATGATTAAGAACGTGTAATAAACATCTCAAGTACACGTAAATAGATTCTTACTACATTTACTCTCGAATTCAATCACGGAGGTTTCGAGTGGAAAGCTGTGAAATGATGAAAATACTGGTAATGTTTACAAGTACGGGTACTTCTGGTAGCGTTTTCACGGGACTGTGCTTTCAAATATTAAGAGTTCATGTTTACAGAGGTCAGAATTGGTGTCTAAAGCCTTTGAATCACGAGAATAGTTTTTGTGTCTACAATTTAGGAGGATTGGCTTTGGCGTTTTTTTTGTGTGAATCAGTTAAAATGGTGGCGGTTCCAGTAAATTCTTCTAAGCAAACTGTCTAATTGTGGTAAAACTGTTAAAATACACAATGAGAGTTCCCAGAAATGATTAAGAACGTTTAATGAACATCTCACGTACACGTAAATAGATTCTTATTACATTTACTGTCGAATTCAATCACGGAGGTTTCGAATGGAAAGCTGGGAAATGACGAAAATACTGGTAATGTTTACAAGTACGGGTACTTCTGGAGGCGTTTTCACGGGACTGTGCTTTCAAATATTAAGAGTTCATGTTTACAGAGCTCAGAATTGGTGTCCAAAGCATTGGAATGACGAGAATAGTTTTTATATTTACAATTTTGGAGGATTGGCTTTGGCTTTTTTTTGTGTGAATCAGTTAAAATGGTGGCGGTTCCAGTAAATACTTCTAAGCAAACTGTCTAATTGTGGTAAAACTGTTAAAATACACAATGAGAGTTCCCAGAAATGATTAAGAACGTGTAATAAACCCCTCAAGTACACGTAAATAGATTCTTACTACATTTACTGTCGAATTCAATCACGGAGGTTTCGAGTGGAATGCTGTGAAATGACGAAATTCTGGTAATGTTTACAAGTCCGGGTACTTCGGGTGGCGTTTTCACGGGACTGTGCTTTCAAATATTAAGAGTTCATGTTTACAGAGCTCAGATTTGGTGTCTAAAGCCTTGGAATGACGAGAATAGTTTTTATGTTTACAATTTAGGAGGATTTGCTTTGTCGTTTCTTTGTGTTAATCAGTTAAAATGGTGGCGGTTCCAGTAAACACTTCTAAGCAAACTGCCTAATTGTGGTAAAACTGTTAAAATACACAATGATAGTTCCCAGAAATGATTAAGAACGTGTAATAAACACCACAAGTACACGTAAATAGATTCTTACTACCTTTACTGTCGAATTCAATCACGGAGGTTTCCCGTGGAAAGCTGTGAAATGACGAAAATACTGGTAATGTTTACAAGTCCGGGTACTTCTGGTGGGGTTTTCACGGGACTGTGCTTTCAATTATTACGAGTTCATGTTTACAGAGGTCAGAATTGGTGTCTAAAGCCTTGGAATGACGAGAATAGTTTATATGTTTACAATTTAGGAGGATTGGCTTTGGCTTTTTTTTGTGTGAATCAGTTAAAATGGTGGCGGTTCCAGTAAATACTTCTAAGCAAACTGTCTAATTGTGGTAAAACTGTTAAAATACACAATGAGAGTTCCCAGAAATGATTAAGAACGTGTAATAAACATCTCAAGTACACGTAAATAGATTCTTACTACATTTACTCTCGAATTCAATCACGGAGGTTTCGAGTGGAAAGCTGTGAAATGATGAAAATACTGGTAATGTTTACAAGTACGGGTACTTCTGGTAGCGTTTTCACGGGACTGTGCTTTCAAATATTAAGAGTTCATGTTTACAGAGGTCAGAATTGGTGTCTAAAGCCTTTGAATCACGAGAATAGTTTTTGTGTCTACAATTTAGGAGGATTGGCTTTGGCGTTTTTTTTGTGTGAATCAGTTAAAATGGTGGCGGTTCCAGTAAATTCTTCTAAGCAAACTGTCTAATTGTGGTAAAACTGTTAAAATACACAATGAGAGTTCCCAGAAATGATTAAGAACGTTTAATGAACATCTCACGTACACGTAAATAGATTCTTATTACATTTACTGTCGAATTCAATCACGGAGGTTTCGAATGGAAAGCTGGGAAATGACGAAAATACTGGTAATGTTTACAAGTACGGGTACTTCTGGAGGCGTTTTCACGGGACTGTGCTTTCAAATATTAAGAGTTCATGTTTACAGAGCTCAGAATTGGTGTCCAAAGCATTGGAATGACGAGAATAGTTTTTATATTTACAATTTTGGAGGATTGGCTTTGGCTTTTTTTTGTGTGAATCAGTTAAAATGGTGGCGGTTCCAGTAAATACTTCTAAGCAAACTGTCTAATTGTGGTAAAACTGTTAAAATACACAATGAGAGTTCCCAGAAATGATTAAGAACGTGTAATAAACATCTCAAGTACACGTAAATAGATTCTTACTACATTTACTGTCGAATTCAATCACGGAGGTTTCGAGTGGAAAGCTGTGAAATGACGAAAATACTGGTAATGTTTACAAGTACGGGTACTTCTGGCGGTGTTTTCACGGGACTGTGCTTTCAAATATTAAGAGTTCATGTTTACAGAGCTCAGAATTGGTGTCTAAAGCCTTTGAATCACGAGAATAGTTTTTATGTTTACAATTTAGGAGGATTGGCTTTGGCTTTTTTTTGTGTGAATCAGCTAAAATGGTGGCGGTTCCAGTAAACAGTTCTAAGCAAACTGTCCAATTGTGGTAAAACTGTTAAAATACACAATGAGAGTTCCCAGAAATGATTAAGAACGTGTAATAAACCCCTCAAGTACACGTAAATAGATTCTTACTACATTTACTGTCGAATTAAATCACGGAGGTTTCGAGTGGAATGCTGTGAAATGACGAAATTCTGGTAATGTTTACAAGTCCGGGTACTTCGGGTGGCGTTTTCACGGGACTGTGCTTTCAATTATTACGAGTTCATGTTTACAGAGCTCAGAATTGGTGTCTAAAGCCTTGGAATGACGAGAATAGTTTTTATATTTACAATTTAGGAGGATTGACTTTGGCTTTTTTTGTGTGTGAATCAGTTAAAATGGTGGCGGTTTCAGTAAATACTTCTAAGCAAACTGTCTAATTGTGGTAAAACTGTTAAAATACACAATGAGAGTTCCCAGAAATGATTAAGAACGTGTAATAAACATCTCAAGTACACGTAAATAGATTCTTACTACATTTACTGTCGAATTCAATCACGGAGGTTTCGAGTGGAAAGCTGTGAAATGACGAAAATACTGGTAATGTTTACAAGTACGGGTACTTCTGGAGGCGTTTTCACGGGACTGTGCTTTCAAATATTAAGAGTTCATGTTTACAGAGCTCAGAATTGGTGTCTAAAGCCTTTGAATCACGAGAATAGTTTTTATGTTTACAATTTAGGAGGATTGGCTTTGGCGTTTTTTTTGTGTGAATCAGTTAAAATGGTGGCGGTTCCAGTAAACAGTTCTAAGCAAACTGTCTAATTGTGGTAAAACTGTTAAAATACACAATGATAGTTCACAGAAATGATTAAGAACGTGTAATAAACACCTCAAGTACACGTAAATAGATTCTTACTACCTTTACTGTCGAATTCAATCACGGAGGTTTCGAGTGGAAAGCTGTGAAATGTCGAAAATACGGGTAATGTTTACAAGTACGGGTACTTCTGGAGGCGTTTTCACGGGACTGTGCTTTCAAATATTAAGAGTTCATGTTTACAGAGCTCAGAATTGTTGTCTAAAGCCTTTGAATCACGAGAATAGTTTTTATGTTTACAATGTAGGAGGATTGGCGTTGGCGTTTTTTTGTGTGAATCAGTTAAAATGGTGGCGGTTCCAGTAAACAGTTCTAAGCAAACTCTCTAATTGTGGTAAAACTGTTAAAATACACAATGAGAGTTCACAGAAATGATTAAGAACGTGTAATAAACACCTCAAGTACACGTAAATAGATTCTTACTACCTTTACTGTCGAATTCAATCACGGAGGTTTCCCGTGGAAAGCTGTGAAATGACGAAAATACTGGTAATGTTTACAAGTCCGGGTACTTCTGGTGGCGTTTTCACGGGACTGTGCTTTCAATTATTACGAGTTCATGTTTACAGAGCTCAGAATTGGTGTCTAAAGCCTTGGAATGAGGAGAATATTGTTTATGCTTACAATTTAGGAGGATTGGCTTCGGCGCTTTTTTGTGCGTATCATTTAAAATGGTGACGGTTCCAGGAAATACTTCTAAGCAAACTGTCCAATTGTGGTAAAACTGTTAAAATACACAATGAGAGTTCCCAGAAATGATTAAGAACGTGTAATAAACCCCTCAAGTACACGTAAATAGATTTTTACTACATTTACTGTCGAATTCAATCATGGAGGTTTCGAGTGGAAAGCTGTGAAATGACGAAAATACTGGTAATGTTTACAAGTACGGGTACTTCTGGAGGTGTTTTCACGGGACTGTGCTTTCAAATATTAAGAGTTCATGTTTACAGAGCTCAGAATTGGTGTCTAAAGCCTTTGAATCACGAGAATAGTTTTTATGTTTACAATTTAGGAGGATATGCTTTGTCGTTTCTTTGTGTTAATCAGTTAAAATGGTTGCGGTTCCAGTAAACACTTCTAAGCAAACTGTCTAATTGTGGTAAAACTGTTAAAATACACAATGAGAGTTCCCAGAAATGATTAAGAATGTGTAATAAACATCTCAAGTACACGTAAATAGATTCTTACTACATTTACTCTTGAATTCAATCACGGAGGTTTCGAGTGGAAAGCTGTGAAATGATGAAAATACTGGTAATGTTTACAAGTACGGGTACTTCTGGTAGCGTTTTCACGGGACTGTGCTTTCAAATATTAAGAGTTCATGTTTACAGAGCTCAGAATTGGTGTCCAAAGCCTTGGAATGACGAGAATAGTTTTTATATTTACAATTTTGGAGGATTGGCTTTGGCTTTTTTTTGTGTGAATCAGTTAAAATGGTGGCGGTTCCAGTAAATACTTCTAAGCAAACTGTCTAATTGTGGTAAAACTGTTAAAATACACAATGAGAGTTCCCAGAAATGATTAACAACGTGTAATAAACATCTCAAGTACACGTAAATAGATTCTTACTACATTTACTGTCGAATTCAATCACGGAGGTTTCGAGTGGAAAGCTGTGAAATGACGAAAATACTGGTAATGTTTACAAGTACGGGTACTTCTGGAGGTGTTTTCACGGGACTGTGCTTTCAAATATTAAGAGTTCATGTTTACAGAGCTCAGAATTGGTGTCTAAAGCCTTTGAATCACGAGAATAGTTTTTATGTTTACAATTTAGGAGGATTGGCTTTGGCTTTTTTTTGTGTGAATCAGCTAAAATGGTGGCGGTTCCAGTAAACAGTTCTAAGCAAACTGTCCAATTGTGGTAAAACTGTTAAAATACACAATGAGAGTTCCCAGAAATGATTAAGAACGTGTAATAAACCCCTCAAGTACACGTAAATAGATTCTTACTACATTTACTGTCGAATTCAATCACGGAGGTTTCGAGTGGAATGCTGTGAAATGACGAAATTCTGGTAATGTTTACAAGTCCGGGTACTTCGGGTGGCGTTTTCACGGGACTGTGCTTTCAAATATTAAGAGTTCATGTTTACAGAGCTCAGAATTGGTGTCTAAAGCCTTTGAATCACGGGAATAGTTTTTATGTTTACAATTTAGGAGGATTGGCGTTGGCGTTTTTTTGTGTGAATCAGTTAAAATGGTGGCGGTTCCAGTAAACAGTTCTAAGCAAACTCTCTAATTGTGGTAAAACTGTTAAAATACACAATGAGAGTTCCCAGAAATGATTAAGAACGTGTAATAAACCCCTCAAGTACACGTAAATAGATTCTTACTACCTTTACTGTCGAATTCAATCACGGAGGTTTCGAGTGGAAAGCTGTGAAATGACGAAAATACGGGTAATGTTTACAAGTACGGGTACTTCTGGAGGCGTTTTCACGGGACTGTGCTTTCAAATATTAAGAGTTCATGTTTACAGAGCTCAGAATTGGTGTCTAAAGCCTTTGAATCACGAGAATAGTTTTTATGTTTACAATTTAGGAGGATTGGCGTTGGCGTTTTTTTGTGTGAACCAGTTAAAATGGTGGCGGTTCCAGTAAACAGTTCTAAGCAAACTCTCTAATTGTGGTAAAACTGTTAAAATACACAATGAGAGTTCACAGAAATGATTAAGAACGTGTAATAAACACCTCAAGTACACGTAAATAGATTCTTACTACCTTTACTGTCGAATTCAATCACGGAGGTTTCCCGTGGAAAGCTGTGAAATGACGAAAATACTGGTAATGTTTACAAGTCCGGGTACTTCTGGTGGCGTTTTCACGGGACTGTGCTTTCAATTATTACGAGTTCATGTTTACAGAGCTCAGAATTGGTGTCTAAAGCCTTGGAATGAGGAGAATATTGTTTATGCTTACAATTTAGGAGGATTGGCTTCGGCGCTTTTTTGTGCGTATCATTTAAAATGGTGACGGTTCCAGGAAATACTTCTAAGCAAACTGTCCAATTGTGGTAAAACTGTTAAAATACACAATGAGAGTTCCCAGAAATGATTAAGAACGTGTAATAAACCCCTCAAGTACACGTAAATAGATTTTTACTACATTTACTGTCGAATTCAATCATGGAGGTTTCGAGTGGAAAGCTGTGAAATGACGAAAATACTGGTAATGTTTACAAGTACGGGTACTTCTGGAGGTGTTTTCACGGGACTGTGCTTTCAAATATTAAGAGTTCATGTTTACAGAGCTCAGAATTGGTGTCTAAAGCCTTTGAATCACGAGAATAGTTTTTATGTTTACAATTTAGGAGGATATGCTTTGTCGTTTCTTTGTGTGAATCAGTTAAAATGGTGGCGGTTCCAGTAAACACTTCTAAGCAAACTGTCTAATTGTGGTAAAACTGTTAAAATACACAATGAGAGTTCCCAGAAATGATTAAGAACGTGTAATAAACATCTCAAGTACACGTAAATAGATTTTTACTACATTTACTGTCGAATTCAATCACGGAGGTTTCCAGTGGAAAGCTGTGAAATGACGAAAATACTGGTAATGTTTACAAGTACGGGTACTTCTGGAGGCGTTTTCACGGGACTGTGCTTTCAAATATTAAGAGTTCATGTTTACAGAGCTCAGAATTGGTGTCTAAAGCCTTTGAATCACGAAAATAGTTTTTATGTTTACAATTTAGGAGGATTGGCTTTGGCGTTTTTTTTGTGTGAATCAGTTAAAATGGTGGCGGTTCCAGTAAACAGTTCTAAGAAAAATCTCTAATTGTGGTAAAACTGTTAAAATACACAATGAGAGTTCCCAGAAATGATTAAGAACGTGTAATAAACCCCTCAAGTACACGTAAATAGATTTTTACTACCTTTACTGTCGAATTCAATCACGGAGGTTTCGAGTGGAATGCTGTGAAATGACGAAATTCTGGTAATGTTTACAAGTCCGGGTACTTCGGGTGGCGTTTTCACGGGACTGTGCTTTCAAATATTAAGAGTTCATGTTTACAGACCTCAGATTTGGTGTCTAAAGCCTTGGAATGACGAGAATAGTTTTTATGTTTACAATTTAGGAGGATTTGCTTTGTCGTTTCTTTGTGTTAATCAGTTAAAATGGTGGCGGTTCCAGTAAACACTTCTAAGCAAACTGCCTAATTGTGGTAAAACTGTTAAAATACACAATGATAGTTCCCAGAAATGATTAAGAACGTGTAATAAACACCTCAAGTACACGTAAATAGATTCTTACTACCTTTACTGTCGAATTCAATCACGGAGGTTTCGAGTGGAAAGCTGTGAAATGACGAAAATACGGGTAATGTTTACAAGTACGGGTACTTCTGGAGGCGTTTTCACGGGACTGTTCTTTCAAATATTAAGAGTTCATGTTTACAGAGCTCAGAATTTGTGTCTAAAGCCTTTGAATCACGAGAATAGTTTTTATGTTTACAATTTAGGAGGATTGGCGTTGGCGTTTTTTTGTGTGAATCAGTTAAAATGGTGGCGGTTCCAGTAAACAGTTCTAAGCAAACTCTCTAATTGTGGTAAAACTGTTAAAATACACAATTAGAGTTCACAGAAATGATTAAGAACGTGTCATAAACACCACAAGTACACGTAAATAGATTCTTACTACCTTTACTGTCGAATTCAATCACGGAGGTTTCCCGTGGAAAGCTGTGAAATGACGAAAATTCTGGTAATGTTTACAAGTCCGGGTACTTCTGGTGGCGTTTTCACGGGACTGTGCTTTCAATTATTACGAGTTCATGTTTACAGAGGTCAGAATTGGTGTCTAAAGCCTTGGAATGACGAGAATAGTTTATATGTTTACAATTTAGGAGGATTGGCTTTGGCTTTTTTTTGTGTGAATCAGTTAAAATGGTGGCGGTTCCAGTAAACACTTCTAAGCAAACTGTCTAATTGTGGTAAAACTGTTAAAATACACAATGAGAGTTCCCAGAAATGATTAAGAACGTGTAATAAACATCTCAAGTACACGTAAATAGATTCTTACTACATTTACTCTCGAATTCAATCACGGAGGTTTCGAGTGGAAAGCTGTGAAATGATGAAAATACTGGTAATGTTTACAAGTACGGGTACTTCTGGTAGCGTTTTCACGGGACTGTGCTTTCAAATATTAAGAGTTCATGTTTACAGAGCTCAGAATTGGTGTCTAAAGCCTTTGAATCACGAGAATAGTTTTTGTGTCTACAATTTAGGAGGATTGGCTTTGGCGTTTTTTTTGTGTGAATCAGTTAAAATGGTGGCGGTTCCAGTAAATTCTTCTAAGCAAACTGTCTAATTGTGGTAAAACTGTTAAAATACACAATGAGAGTTCCCAGAAATGATTAAGAACGTTTAATGAACATCTCACGTACACGTAAATAGATTCTTATTACATTTACTGTCGAATTCAATCACGGAGGTTTCGAATGGAAAGCTGGGAAATGACGAAAATACTGGTAATGTTTACAAGTACGGGTACTTCTGGAGGCGTTTTCACGGGACTGTGCTTTCAAATATTAAGAGTTCATGTTTACAGAGCTCAGAATTGGTGTCCAAAGCATTGGAATGACGAGAATAGTTTTTATATTTACAATTTTGGAGGATTGGCTTTGGCTTTTTTTTGTGTGAATCAGTTAAAATGGTGGCGGTTCCAGTAAATACTTCTAAGCAAACTGTCTAATTGTGGTAAAACTGTTAAAATACACAATGAGAGTTCCCAGAAATGATTAAGAACGTGTAATAAACATCTCAAGTACACGTAAATAGATTCTTACTACATTTACTGTCGAATTCAATCACGGAGGTTTCGAGTGGAAAGCTGTGAAATGACGAAAATACTGGTAATGTTTACAAGTACGGGTACTTCTGGAGGCGTTTTCACGGGACTGTGCTTTCAAATATTAAGAGTTCATGTTTACAGAGCTCAGAATTGGTGTCTAAAGCCTTTGAATCACGAGAATAGTTTTTATGTTTACAATTTAGGAGGATTGGCTTTGGCGTTTTTTTTGTGTGAATCAGTTAAAATGGTGGCGGTTCCAGTAAACAGTTCTAAGCAAACTGTCTAATTGTGGTAAAACTGTTAAAATACACAATGATAGTTCACAGAAATGATTAAGAACGTGTAATAAACACCTCAAGTACACGTAAATAGATTCTTACTACCTTTACTGTCGAATTCAATCACGGAGGTTTCGAGTGGAAAGCTGTGAAATGACGAAAATACGGGTAATGTTTACAAGTACGGGTACTTCTGGAGGCGTTTTCACGGGACTGTGCTTTCAAATATTAAGAGTTCATGTTTACAGAGCTCAGAATTGGTGTCTAAAGCCTTTGAATCACGAGAATAGTTTTTATGTTTACAATGTAGGAGGATTGGCGTTGTCGTTTTTTTGTGTGAATCAGTTAAAATGGTGGCGGTTCCAGTAAACAGTTCTAAGCAAACTCTCTAATTGTGGTAAAACTGTTAAAATACACAATGAGAGTTCACAGAAATGATTAAGAACGTGTAATAAACACCTCAAGTACACGTAAATAGATACTTACTACCTTTACTGTCGAATTCAATCACGGAGGTTTCCCGTGGAAAGCTGTGAAATGACGAAAATACTGGTAATGTTTACAAGTCCGGGTACTTCTGGTGGCGTTTTCACGGGACTGTGCTTTCAATTATTACGAGTTCATGTTTACAGAGCTCAGAATTGGTGTCTAAAGCCTTGGAATGAGGAGAATATTGTTTATGCTTACAATTTAGGAGGATTGGCTTCGGCGCTTTTTTGTGCGTATCATTTAAAATGGTGACGGTTCCAGGAAATACTTCTAAGCAAACTGTCCAATTGTGGTAAAACTGTTAAAATACACAATGAGAGTTCCCAGAAATGATTAAGAACGTGTAATAAACCCCTCAAGTACACGTAAATAGATTTTTACTACATTTACTGTCGAATTCAATCCTGGAGGTTTCGAGTGGAAAGCTGTGAAATGACGAAAATACTGGTAATGTTTACAAGTACGGGTACTTCTGGAGGTGTTTTCACGGGACTGTGCTTTCAAATATTAAGAGTTCATGTTTACAGAGCTCAGAATTGGTGTCTAAAGCCTTTGAATCACGAGAATAGTTTTTATGTTTACAATTTAGGAGGATATGCTTTGTCGTTTCTTTGTGTTAATCAGTTAAAATGGTTGCGGTTCCAGTAAACACTTCTAAGCAAACTGTCTAATTGTGGTAAAACTGTTAAAATACACAATGAGAGTTCCCAGAAATGATTAAGAACGTGTAATAAACATCTCAAGTACACGTAAATAGATTCTTACTACATTTACTCTCGAATTCAATCACGGAGGTTTCGAGTGGAAAGCTGTGAAATGATGAAAATACTGGTAATGTTTACAAGTACGGGTACTTCTGGTAGCGTTTTCACGGGACTGTGCTTTCAAATATTAAGAGTTCATGTTTACAGAGGTCAGAATTGGTGTCTAAAGCCTTTGAATCACGAGAATAGTTTTTGTGTCTACAATTTAGGAGGATTGGCTTTGGCGTTTTTTTTGTGTGAATCAGTTAAAATGGTGGCGGTTCCAGTAAATTCTTCTAAGCAAACTGTCTAATTGTGGTAAAACTGTTAAAATACACAATGAGAGTTCCCAGAAATGATTAAGAACATTTAATGAACATCTCACGTACACGTAAATAGATTCTTATTACATTTACTGTCGAATTCAATCACGGAGGTTTCGAATGGAAAGCTGGGAAATGACGAAAATACTGGTAATGTTTACAAGTACGGGTACTTCTGGAGGCGTTTTCACGGGACTGTGCTTTCAAATATTAAGAGTTCATGTTTACAGAGCTCAGAATTGGTGTCCAAAGCCTTGGAATGACGAGAATAGTTTTTATATTTACAATTTTGGAGGATTGGCTTTGGCTTTTTTTTGTGTGAATCAGTTAAAATGGTGGCGGTTCCAGTAAATACTTCTAAGCAAACTGTCTAATTGTGGTAAAACTGTTAAAATACACAATGAGAGTTCCCAGAAATGATTAAGAACGTGTAATAAACATCTCAAGTACACGTAAATAGATTCTTACTACATTTACTGTCGAATTCAATCACGGAGGTTTCGAGTGGAAAGCTGTGAAATGACGAAAATACTGGTAATGTTTACAAGTACGGGTACTTCTGGAGGTGTTTTCACGGGACTGTGCTTTCAAATATTAAGAGTTCATGTTTACAGAGCTCAGAATTGGTGTCTAAAGCCTTTGAATCACGAGAATAGTTTTTATGTTTACAATTTAGGAGGATTGGCTTTGGCTTTTTTTTGTGTGAATCAGCTAAAATGGTGGCGGTTCCAGTAAACAGTTCTAAGAAAACTGTCCAATTGTGGTAAAACTGTTAAAATACACAATGAGAGTTCCCAGAAATGATTAAGAACGTGTAATAAACCCCTCAAGTACACGTAAATAGATTCTTACTACATTTACTGTCGAATTCAATCACGGAGGTTTCGAGTGGAATGCTGTGAAATGACGAAATTCTGGTAATGTTTACAAGTCCGGGTACTTCGGGTGGCGTTTTCACGGGACTGTGCTTTCAATTATTACGAGTTCATGTTTACAGAGCTCAGAATTGGTGTCTAAAGCCTTTGAATCACGAGAATAGTTTTTATATTTACAATTTAGGAGGATTGACTTTGGCTTTTTTTTTGTGTGAATCAGTTAAAATGGTGGCGGTTTCAGTAAATACTTCTAAGCAAACTGTCTAATTGTGGTAAAACTGTTAAAATACACAATGAGAGTTCCCAGAAATGATTAAGAACGTGTAATAAACATCTCAAGTACACGTAAATAGATTCTTACTACATTTACTGTCGAATTCAATCACGGAGGTTTCGAGTGGAAAGCTGTGAAATGACGAAAATACTGGTAATGTTTACAAGTACGGGTACTTCTGGAGGCGTTTTCACGGGACTGTGCTTTCAAATATTAAGAGTTCATGTTTACAGAGCTCAGAATTGGTGTCTAAAGCCTTTGAATCACGAGAATAGTTTTTATGTTTACAATTTAGGAGGATTGGCTTTGGCGTTTTTTTTGTGTGAATCACTTAAAATGGTGGCGGTTCCAGTAAACAGTTCTAAGCAAACTGTCTAATTGTGGTAAAACTGTTAAAATACACAATGATAGTTCACAGAAATGATTAAGAACGTGTAATAAACACCTCAAGTACACGTAAATAGATTCTTACTACCTTTACTGTCGAATTCAATCACGGAGGTTTCGAGTGGAAAGCTGTGAAATGACGAAAATACGGGTAATGTTTACAAGTACGGGTACTTCTGGAGGCGTTTTCACGGGACTGTGCTTTCAAATATTAAGAGTTCATGTTTACAGAGCTCAGAATTGGTGTCTAAAGCCTTTGAATCACGAGAATAGTTTTTATGTTTACAATGTAGGAGGATTGGCGTTGGCGTTTTTTTGTGTGAATCAGTTAAAATGGTGGCGGTTCCAGTAAACAGTTCTAAGCAAACTCTCTAATTGTGGTAAAACTGTTAAAATACACAATGAGAGTTCACAGAAATGATTAAGAACGTGTAATAAACACCTCAAGTACACGTAAATAGATTCTTACTACCTTTACTGTCGAATTCAATCACGGAGGTTTCCCGTGGAAAGCTGTGAAATGACGAAAATACTGGTAATGTTTACAAGTCCGGGTACTTCTGGTGGCGTTTTCACGGGACTGTGCTTTCAATTATTACGAGTTCATGTTTACAGAGCTCAGAATTGGTGTCTAAAGCCTTGGAATGAGGAGAATATTGTTTATGCTTACAATTTAGGAGGATTGGCTTCGGCGCTTTTTTGTGCGTATCATTTAAAATGGTGACGGTTCCAGGAAATACTTCTAAGCAAACTGTCCAATTGTAGTAAAACTGTTAAAATACACAATGAGAGTTCCCAGAAATGATTAAGAACGTGTAATAAACCCCTCAAGTACACGTAAATAGATTTTTACTACATTTACTGTCGAATTCAATCCTGGAGGTTTCGAGTGGAAAGCTGTGAAATGACGAAAATACTGGTAATGTTTACAAGTACGGGTACTTCTGGAGGTGTTTTCACGGGACTGTGCTTTCAAATATTAAGAGTTCATGTTTACAGAGCTCAGAATTGGTGTCTAAAGCCTTTGAATCACGAGAATAGTTTTTATGTTTACAATTTAGGAGGATATGCTTTGTCGTTTCTTTGTGTTAATCAGTTAAAATGGTTGTGGTTCCAGTAAACACTTCTAAGCAAACTGTCTAATTGTGGTAAAACTGTTAAAATACACAATGAGAGTTCCCAGAAATGATTAAGAACGTGTAATAAACATCTCAAGTACACGTAAATAGATTTTTACTACATTTACTGTCGAATTCAATCACGGAGGTTTCCAGTGGAAAGCTGTGAAATGACGAAAATACTGGTAATGTTTACAAGTACGGGTACTTCTGGAGGCGTTTTCACGGGACTGTGCTTTCAAATATTAAGAGTTCATGTTTACAGAGCTCAGAATTGGTGTCTAAAGCCTTTGAATCACGAAAATAGTTTTTATGTTTACAATTTAGGAGGATTGGCTTTGGCGTTTTTTTTGTGTGAATCAGTTAAAATGGTGGCGGTTCCAGTAAACAGTTCTAAGAAAAATCTCTAATTGTGGTAAAACTGTTAAAATACACAATGAGAGTTCCCAGAAATGATTAAGAACGTGTAATAAACCCCTCAAGTACACGTAAATAGATTTTTACTACCTTTACTGTCGAATTCAATCACGGAGGTTTCGAGTGGAATGCTGTGAAATGACGAAATTCTGGTAATGTTTACAAGTCCGGGTACTTCGGGTGGCGTTTTCACGGGACTGTGCTTTCAAATATTAAGAGTTCATGTTTACAGAGCTCAGATTTGGTGTCTAAAGCCTTGGAATGACGAGAATAGTTTTTATGTTTACAATTTAGGAGGATTTGCTTTGTCGTTTCTTTGTGTTAATCAGTTAAAATGGTGGCGGTTCCAGTAAACACTTCTAAGCAAACTGTCTAATTGTGGTAAAACTGTTAAAATACACAATGATAGTTCCCAGAAATGATTAAGAACGTGTAATAAACACCTCAAGTACACGTAAATAGATTCTTACTACCTTTACTGTCGAATTCAATCACGGAGGTTTCGAGTGGAAAGCTGTGAAATGACGAAAATACGGGTAATGTTTACAAGTACGGGTACTTCTGGAGGCGTTTTCACGGGACTGTTCTTTCAAATATTAAGAGTTCATGTTTACAGAGCTCAGAATTTGTGTCTAAAGCCTTTGAATCACGAGAATAGTTTTTATGTTTACAATTTAGGAGGATTGGCGTTGGCGTTTTTTTGTGTGAATCAGTTAAAATGGTGGCGGTTCCAGTAAACAGTTCTAAGCAAACTCTCTAATTGTGGTAAAACTGTTAAAATACACAATTAGAGTTCACAGAAATGATTAAGAACGTGTAATAAACACCTCAAGTACACGTAAATAGATTCTTACTACCTTTACTGTCGAATTCAATCACGGAGGTTTCCCGTGGAAAGCTGTGAAATGACGAAAATACTGGTAATGTTTACAAGTCCGGGTACTTCTGGTGGCGTTTTCACGGGACTGTGCTTTCAATTATTACGAGTTCATGTTTACAGAGGTCAGAATTGGTGTCTAAAGCCTTGGAATGACGAGAATAGTTTATATGTTTACAATTTAGGAGGATTGGCTTTGGCTTTTTTTTGTGTGAATCAGTTAAAATGGTGGCGGTTCCAGTAAATACTTCTAAGCAAACTGTCTAATTGTGGTAAAACTGTTAAAATACACAATGAGAGTTCCCAGAAATGATTAAGAACGTGTAATAAACATCTCAAGTACACGTAAATAGATTCTTACTACATTTACTCTCGAATTCAATCACGGAGGTTTCGAGTGGAAAGCTGTGAAATGATGAAAATACTGGTAATGTTTACAAGTACGGGTACTTCTGGTAGCGTTTTCACGGGACTGTGCTTTCAAATATTAAGAGTTCATGTTTACAGAGGTCAGAATTGGTGTCTAAAGCCTTTGAATCACGAGAATAGTTTTTGTGTCTACAATTTAGGAGGATTGGCTTTGGCGTTTTTTTTTGTGTGAATCAGTTAAAATGGTGGCGGTTCCAGTAAATTCTTCTAAGCAAACTGTCTAATTGTGGTAAAACTGTTAAAATACACAATGAGAGTTCCCAGAAATGATTAAGAACGTTTAATGAACATCTCACGTACACGTAAATAGATTCTTATTACATTTACTGTCGAATTCAATCACGGAGGTTTCGAATGGAAAGCTGGGAAATGACGAAAATACTGGTAATGTTTACAAGTACGGGTACTTCTGGAGGCGTTTTCACGGGACTGTGCTTTCAAATATTAAGAGTTCATGTTTACAGAGCTCAGAATTGGTGTCCAAAGCCTTGGAATGACGAGAATAGTTTTTATATTTACAATTTTGGAGGATTGGCTTTGGCTTTTTTTTGTGTGAATCAGTTAAAATGGTGGCGGTTCCAGTAAATACTTCTAAGCAAACTGTCTAATTGTGGTAAAACTGTTAAAATACACAATGAGAGTTCCCAGAAATGATTAAGAACGTGTAATAAACATCTCAAGTACACGTAAATAGATTCTTACTACATTTACTGTCGAATTCAATCACGGAGGTTTCGAGTGGAAAGCTGTGAAATGACGAAAATACTGGTAATGTTTACAAGTACGGGTACTTCTGGAGGTGTTTTCACGGGACTGTGCTTTCAAATATTAAGAGTTCATGTTTACAGAGCTCAGAATTGGTGTCTAAAGCCTTTGAATCACGAGAATAGTTTTTATGTTTACAATTTAGGAGGATTGGCTTTGGCTTTTTTTTGTGTGAATCAGCTAAAATGGTGGCGGTTCCAGTAAACAGTTCTAAGCAAACTGTCCAATTGTGGTAAAACTGTTAAAATACACAATGAGAGTTCCCAGAAATGATTAAGAACGTGTAATAAACCCCTCAAGTACACGTAAATAGATTCTTACTACATTTACTGTCGAATTCAATCACGGAGGTTTCGAGTGGAATGCTGTGAAATGACGAAATTCTGGTAATGTTTACAAGTCCGGGTACTTCGGGTGGCGTTTTCACAGGACTGTGCTTTCAATTATTACGAGTTCATGTTTACAGAGCTCAGAATTGGTGTCTAAAGCCTTGGAATGACGAGAATAGTTTTTATATTTACAATTTAGGAGGATTGACTTTGGCTTTTTTTTTGTGTGAATCAGTTAAAATGGTGGCGGTTCCAGTAAATACTTCTAAGCAAACTGTCTAATTGTGGTAAAACTGTTAAAATACACAATGAGAGTTCCCAGAAATGATTAAGAACGTGTAATAAACATCTCAAGTACACGTAAATAGATTCTTACTACATTTACTGTCGAATTCAATCACGGAGGTTTCGAGTGGAAAGCTGTGAAATGACGAAAATACTGGTAATGTTTACAAGTACGGGTACTTCTGGAGGCGTTTTCACGGGACTGTACTTTCAAATATTAAGAGTTCATGTTTACAGAGCTCAGAATTGGTGTCTAAAGCCTTTGAATCACGAGAATAGTTTTTATGTTTACAATTTAGGAGGATTGGCTTTGGCGTTTTTTTTGTGTGAATCAGTTAAAATGGTGGCGGTTCCAGTAAACAGTTCTAAGCAAACTGTCTAATTGTGGTAAAACTGTTAAAATACACAATGATAGTTCACAGAAATGATTAAGAACGTGTAATAAACACCTCAAGTACACGTAAATAGATTCTTACTACCTTTACTGTCGAATTCAATCACGGAGGTTTCCCGTGGAAAGCTGTGAAATGACGAAAATACTGGTAATGTTTACAAGTCCGGGTACTTCTGGTGGCGTTTTCACGGGACTGTGCTTTCAATTATTACGAGTTCATGTTTACAGAGCTCAGAATTGGTGTCTAAAGCCTTGGAATGAGGAGAATATTGTTTATGCTTACAATTTAGGAGGATTGGCTTCGGCGCTTTTTTGTGCGTATCATTTAAAATGGTGACGGTTCCAGGAAATACTTCTAAGCAAACTGTCCAATTGTGGTAAAACTGTTAAAATACACAATGAGAGTTCCCAGAAATGATTAAGAACGTGTAATAAACCCCTCAAGTACACGTAAATAGATTTTTACTACATTTACTGTCGAATTCAATCATGGAGGTTTCGAGTGGAAAGCTGTGAAATGACGAAAATACTGGTAATGTTTACAAGTACGGGTACTTCTGGAGGTGTTTTCACGGGACTGTGCTTTCAAATATTAAGAGTTCATGTT